>NW_009269997.1:929095-931178 GCF_000687185.1 Egretta garzetta
GCACATGGCTGGCTCATGTCCAGCTTTTCATCCACCAGTCCCCCCAAGTCCCTCTTGGCAGGGCTGCTCTCGATCCTTTCTTCCCCCAGCCAGTATTGATACTGGGGGTTAAATATTAGACAAATATTTTTTTTAAGAGACTAGAGCCTGACTGACCACTGATCAGAGACACAGAGTTCATTGGCATGCCAACCTGGAGCCACTCAGCAAAACAGAAATTACAAGTGTAACCACTGCAGTGGCAAGTGGCTCCCCCACTCTGTTCAGCTGCCACAGAAATAGTTCCAAGGCAGAGAAAAATGTGACTTTGCTTGAAGAGAGAGAGATAGATATGTGATTCAGGCATCTGAGTCAGCCAGTCTATGGACAGGAAAAGGTAGCATCTACAGCCATTCTATTTGCCCAAGACCCAAGATGCTCTTTGGAGGTGCCTCACAACACTGATGACAGCAGGAGCCTATAGATTCCTCCAACGCCATCACTTTCATTGTATCAACATTTCCATGCCTGAGCCTTGGCTGGAAATCATGCCACCCAACAGCAAGCAACTTCTGACTTTGTCTCCTGAAAAGCGCAGTGTCTCTTACAGCAAATCTCTGGGGCACAAAAGAAACTGCAAGCGTCTCAACTACCTGCTCACCTTTTTTTGGGGTGTTTAGTTGGTGCTGGGAAAGGCTTAAGCCTTTCCATGGATAACCAGAAAATCCGGAACTACAGTATAGATGCTAAGAACAGACTGGTGGGGAGAGGCAGGGAAAAACTCCACCCCAACCAGACAACCCGATGTCCTTATTTCCTCCTCCTCCTGCAGAGGACATCGTTCACCAGTCCACAACACACTCCTGGGAGGTGCCGAGAAGTGCCAATAATTACAGTAAAACAAGAGGAGGATGGGGAAGGCTTTGATCCTCCTGTGTTATTGTATCAGGAAATTACTGGCAAAAGAATGAGCCCTTCTCTCAATTCAGGTTATTCCCCAAAAGGATTCTCCTGCAAAGTCTGAAGCTCAGACAAGGTACTGGACTGAAGGAATCACTCTTCCCATCTTCTGCACCAAGCTCAGCATGTCCACAGTATGTTTCTGAGCACAACATACAACTCCCTAATCTTCTTGGCAGCAGTCACTCGTACGAGTCAGTCCTCCAGCCTACAAAATGCCTTTCCAAATTAAGCTGTTATTTTCCCTTATTAAACTTCATATTTGAGCTAAAACAGCGACACTGATTCAGTTAAACCATGGCCGTCTGCAGCTCTTGTTCAAAGCAGAGCACACAGAAATCTCATAGAGTCTGAGATGCCTGGTCAAACAGACTCCAATGAGTCAACGGGTTGTAACGAAGGGAGATGTGACTTTATTTCAGCAACATGCATCATTTCCAGCTCCAGGGGCAGCAATGAGAATTATGCTTCCCAGCTCAAATTCTGCCTTCAGTAATAGCAACACGCAGCCTGTACTGAAAGAGACTCAAGAGCATCTCTAAGAGCAGCCTACAGGACACTGGTACCTATTGGGGCACGCTGACCCGACACTTGTTTGCTGCACGCGGCTTTCAGCCCACCAGCGGCTGCTGTTTTGGGTAGGGATGGGGGTGATTGTCCCCAAGAGGAGCTACTATTCACTGCCATGCACCACCACTGAGGGAAAGGGTGGAGATAAGGAGAAAAATCAGCTCTTGATCCAGCCAACTTTTAAACACAAGCAAGCACCCACTCGATAACAAATCTCACTAAGCAACTTAGGCTGATTATGGTCTAATAGAAAGGAAATTTTAAGTGTGTGCAAAGAAAACCAAATAAAACACATAAGGAAGGAACTGAATCTAAAAGCAGGTATTAGATTTCTTTTCTCTCTTGCACTCTGAGCAAATACTGTTCAAAGATGTTTGACAATCTGTTTGCCAGCTGAAGCATGCAGGACTCCGATAGCAACATAACAGAAAATTGTGTGTCCCTTTCTGTCAAGTTGAGGCAAGTCCACACTGTGGTGTTTGCCTAAATGAAAAACAATATCATGGCAGAACTGACCTAGGCCAGCCTGAGAGCGTGTTGAATGAGATGGGACAGAGCTGGAGAACAAGGGAAA
>NW_009269997.1:931197-932347 GCF_000687185.1 Egretta garzetta
CAAATGCAAGGACCAACCTGGCTGAACAATCCCTTCCTTCTACAATTAATATTAAGTGGGGCCTTCCTAGGTTGCTTTTTCCTTTTTGATAGTATCTAAAACTTACAGCCCAGCCTGGCTGGATGAAAGCAGTACGAGCTAAGTCAGTGTCACTGAACATTTTTCCTTTGGAGACAATTTCCCTGCAGGGATCCTCCAAGCGGGAAATGCTGTGTTAGATTGACTTCATCAGCCAACAGAAACATTGTGCCAGGAGGCCGAGCCCTTGCAGTTGATAGGATCCCTGCTGAAATTTCAGCCTAACATTTAGAAATCACCCAATCTTTCTCTTACCCAGATTTCTCTCCCTGCATGTTAAATAAAATCTCATTCATGTGAAACCTGCATTACAGCTCTCTGGGCATGGTGCTGGCTCACCTCCACTAAAGGGGAGCTTAAATCACTATTTTTAGCTCTTTTTCTCCTCCCGGGTCAGTTCCAAAACTTACTGCTTCCTGTCTCACGTGTCACTGCCTACAAACCACTTCTACATCTGTCCTCTGAGTAACAAGCTGCTCCTTCCACTTTTATTTCTCCATTGTTTTCCATTTGCTTTCCCTTCACAGAAGAGCTTCTATTGGCAAACGCATCTCGACTTGAAGCTTTCCTCAGCCTCGCGCCTGCCTCTCAGCCCTCTCTTCCCTTAACTCCAAAACCAAGCATGCTCCTAATGTCGACAATTTTGGATACCTCCTTGAGTTGACATCTGACCATGCCCCCCCCCCCCCCCCCAACCCCAGGCCCCACCATTCCACTGGGGTGGTGCCTTCAGCTCTCATTTGCAATTTAATTTAAGGATTACCTTGGGATGAAGGATGTTACTGCTTAGGGTTATCCTGTCAGAGAGAGGAAAAATTACACCTGAGAGGAGTGGGAGCTTGCTCCCTGCTAACCCTGCGCCGAGGACATGACAGCGATGGAGCAGACCTGCAGCAGCTCTGTGGCTTCACCGCGGCAGGAGCTTACTGCCACGGTTGCTTGCCCACCTAACTCATTCCCCAGTGCTGCCACGGCTGCAGGGCAGCCCTGGAAACTGAGGCAGCCCAACAAAGCCCTGCATTAGCTTCAGTGGTATCTTCTGTTTGAGCCAGGTCTTGTCCCTTATCTGGTT
>NW_009269997.1:932387-970727 GCF_000687185.1 Egretta garzetta
CGGGGTTTTATGAATTGCTTTTCTTAGGTGCATCTGTGCAGGAGGGGCACCTATAGGGCCCTTCTGCCCAGGGCTGTGGATACCCAGCACATGTCTCAAACTCTCCTGACAAACCTTTTTATATTCCTGGTAGGAAGCCCACCCAAGCACAGAGCACAAATTAAACTCATAATGTCACAGGCATTTTCTAACATTTATCAACATCTTTCATTCTGCAGAACCCAACACAGCAGGGTATAGGGAGGGGAGGAAAAAAAAAAAAAGCCTTCGTTCTGGCTGATGTGCTTCATCCCAGTGGTAATATTTGCTGAATTACCACTTTCTCCACCTTTGGAGAGCCATAACCAGCAGTTTGGTGCTGAAGTCTGATTGCAGGGTGGAAACAACATCCATTTCCCCACCCCACAGAACCGCTAGATGAACTAGCTGTGTTTGTGTGTATATATTTGCATATACTCTTCTTCCACCACAAACCGAATTAGAGCTAACTGCATCTATCAAACTGCACATGAAAGAGGATGTGATAGAAGATTTGCATTCAAAACACCTGTTTCAATATAATTGGTATTCTTTAAAAGTCATTTTTTTAAAAAGACAAATGAAAATAAAATTGATTACCCATAAAAACATTTGTGATATGAGCTGCTTTAAGTTAGGTGTGCTCTACCAGAACTGTAGGCAACGACCTGGTTTTGCCAACAGTAACTGAGCATACTAGAAAAGAAAAGTAAATTACGAAACACTTGATCCTCTAATAACCCAACTTGAAGCCAAGGGTGTCCTTCATAGGCTGGAACATGCTTCATTGAACAACTTTCCAATTGATTGCTGACAATATAACAGCTGTGTCAGCAAAATTTCCCACGCCACCCATCTCTCCCTGCCACGCAGCAAGATGGGAGCACAACAAAACTCTGTTTAAACCTTCCTTGCGCCAGGGCATCCCCAGTCTTCTCCATGAAATATGTATTCAGCTCACACTGTCCCTGCGGCAGATGTGCAGCTGGCACGTGGCAGTGGTGCGAATGATGACAGGTAATGATTCTGTGAACACAGCCCATCATTTGGTCAGTCAGTGGGAGACACAGATAAGGATTTGTCTTACCCCATTCACGCGGAGAAGCTTTAGGTTGCAGGAAGAGCAGCTGGACATTTATTCCAGGCCTATGATGCTGGAGGTAGCATGAGGTGTTGGGAAAGACAATGCCATCGCACACCTGACACATCACAGCATCTTCCAAGAGCTCTCAGGTAAAGAAAGGCCCATTTTATTCCCAGGCTGGTAGGCCAAGGATGGAAAGAGGTATGGAGAGCTGGAAAAATATTTCAGCCCTTGAAAAGCGGAGCAGCTACCCAAATGTTGTCCTGAGAATGTCAACAAGTTGTGACAGAGATGCACTGAAAGAGACAGAGTCAAGTGCATGTTCCTCACGGAGCTCCTGCTCCATGGGTCAGTAAAGGAGCTCATGAAGCAGGCACAAGTTTAGGCTCTTCTGTTGTTTGAAATTAGTCCCTTTGAAATGTTATAGTACTAATCAAATAAAGAAAATTATTTGGGCACTGAATATTTAGAAAACCATTGTCCCACTGAGAGCAAAATGGTGGTGGTGGGGGGGAATGCCAGATGAATGGGCTGTGCCTAGCAGTAGGGATTGAGTCCTGTGCAGCCTGTGCCCTTATAAGTGGGTCAAACGGGACTTTACAGGCTTTCCTTTTCCTTAATTTTTGCATTACATTATTTTTCCCACAGGAAAAAAAAATGCAAACATAATGGCTAAGACATTTAGGTCAAGACTTTCATGAACAGGATCCCAATGTTAAGTCTCTGAACAAGTGGCCTGATTTTTAAAGTATTAAGAAAGCAGTATCTTCCACTGCCTTACAAAAGCACTGGCCTTTTGAGTACCAGGTTATTTAGGGGTCTCAGTCTTACTTTCCCTCTGAGTTTCATCCTCCCATAGCACTGGCTCGGGAATCCAATCTAATGAAGTTGCACATGTGAGGCCTGGTCTAAGAAAACCCTAAAAGGTGGCAGGCCCCATTTCACTCAAGTTAATTGGGTACTCCTGAGTGCACCTTGCCGAGCACTGACTGCTATATTTACACCACACCTCAGATACCTATAATTCCCAGTAAACCACAAACATTCTCTTCATGCATCTACATGACACTCAATTTTGGCACGTGCTCTTCTGAATCTCAACTGGAGGTGCCCGTCTCCCTTAACGGCAGAGGGAACTCGATGGATGGTTTAGTCTGTCACACTTTAAATAGTTCAAAATGGCTGAAATCCCTCCCATGGTTTGCTACCTCTGTACATGTCTCTTTGCATTTGCTGGACAGAGTTAGAAGCAGGGCCAGCCTTTATTACGGTCAGGTTAGATTAGCACTCGTGATTAGAGCAGTGTCTTAGGGCTAAGGAACATCTGCTTCAGATTTGCTCTGAAAACCTGAGGAGAGCCTGTGCTGCCCTATTTCTCCCCACTCACTGGCAAAGAGCCCCGTGACAGCCTACGTGTACCTTCTGTCTCCTACGTCACTGCTCAAGTTTCAAATCGATTGCCTTTGGTGCTCAAAATAAAAAGATCTCCTTTTCTTATCAGCTTTTGAACAAGTTTCACTGCTGGAAATAGAATTTCTATCCATGTATTTCTGAATTGCTTTGCACAATATACTCTATAAATCTTCAGAAAATACTATGTGAAATGGAGCACTGATGGGTTTTGCATCTGGGAGTGAAAGGGATTGATACTTTTTCAAGTATTTTGATTTGCCTTTTTTCTATTAAAACTGTATTAATTATTAGTAATAATACAAGACATAACTTAAGGAAACAGACTACCACACACTAAACTTGTCAACCTAGTAGCATAGCTGCATGGCAGCATATAGGCCCCAAGTCAGTACTGCTTTTAAGCCTAGATTTATGGTTATTAAAGCCAAGATTTAGGAGCCTAGCATGGGCTGAACTAATTTCCCAGCCACAGACCCAGACTTTTGTACACTCACTCGCTCACAGGCTCCCTGGGAGATGAAAAAAAGCCAGATCAGCACTGAAACATGAGGCAGGATTAATACAGGGATCCAGCATCTCTTCTAAGCAGCATCTACCTAGCAACAGAGATCTGCCAACCCCAGGTCACATTACAGAGGACAAGAGTGTATGAAATGCATTTTGCTATATACTAGAGAACAAATGAAATCATATACAAGGGATCAAATGCTGCAATAGCACAAGGCAGGTCCTGCTCTATCTCTGTGCCCATCAGCTCAGTCCTAACAAGGGTTGAATCAGACTTAATCTTTCGCACAAAATCCAACAAACACTGTTTCAATTGAAAAAGGCTTAAGGTGAGATTTACTTTTTTCTATACAAGCTCCTGCCACAACCACTGTCAAGATACTTGCATGCATTAAAACATGACAGACACTAAATCATGAAGTGTGTTACATTTCTTTTTAAACACAACTAAGCGTTTATTTGAAAAGGACTTGTACCATCCTAAATTTTAATTCAGCTCCTGTTTGTCTAGAGGCATCTTCTCCCTCTGCAGTTTCACTGTGCTACAGCTGTTGAGGCTACCATAATGCTACAAATCAACACATCGATATAAAACTAAGTGCTTTTTTTATATACTTAAGAAATGGATCGAGCTTTCTTGAACCTTGTCAGCTACTTGTTTGTCCTCTCCTTGCACCAGGAGCAGATCCTGCTGACAAAAATCTAAGCAATGCCAAAGGTTACAGCGCCACAGACAGAGAGCAATAGGAAGGAAACACGTAACAGAAATATATTAGTCTCTTAGTGAAAACGGACCGTGTTTCTGAATAAGTGTCCTCAAGAGGAAGGAAAACCTGTGATGAAAACCTAGGTTTTATAAAACATAGCTAATTTGCTAAATTGCCTCAGAACAGACTGGTTTTTTTTTTTCCCCTGAATATTTCCATGGAGATACCAATGTTCCTCACATAAAGCACTCTAAAAGCCAATAATGCAGTATCTGCTGCTTTTACACATCACTGAGACACCTGACACACAGCACTTCTTGATCTGCGCTGGTCTTCCGGGTGCTGGAGGTGACGATCCCACCTTTTGGCTGTTTGATGAGAAGAGACCCGTGTCCAGTTTTTGCTATTTCCAGGTTTGTGATTTTTCTTTCAGCTGCCAACAAATTTTCAAACATATGATATGCCACAGATCTTGTGGCTTGGATTTCCTCCAGCACTTGACTAACATCTGCCAAATTCCTGTTAAATCCAACACTGGTTGATGAGCACTTTCCGATGGTGTGAAACTTAATGCAAGTAACTAGTGGAAGCTTGGGAGCAATTAAATTTTAATCAGAGATAAGTTCAGTTTTCAGCATTGTGAGTTATCTCTAGTGTCTAAACAGCTAATATCTATAATAATCCTCTTCTCCTCTTGTAATCAGCAGCATCGAACCGCAGAAAGGGAGAAAAGTAACAGCTTAAGAAGTCCCCTTCCTGAGAAAGCCACCCACCATATTAATAATCTATGCAGCCTTTCTCTCTGACATGCCAAATTACTCAGTTGTGTTTTCCAGGCAGATCCAAGCATCTGCGCCTTTCCCAGCTGACTGTCCTTGGTCTCCTGCCCGATGGCCCCTCGTGCCCGGCTCTGCCAGCATGGCTGCTCGCCTTGCTGCTCCCCAACACGTTTTAGGCCAAAGAAGCAACGCTAATGCTTCCTTTTGAAAACATTTACAGCTTCCTTCTGCCCTCCTTCCAGCACGTACCAGGTCCTTGAGCGTGAGCTGGCTTTTGCCTCGGTTCTTGGCTTCTTCTTCCAGCTGTGCCTGAGGCAGTGGGACACCCCCAACCTTCCTCCAAATCCCTTCTCCCCATGGGCTACGAATTTACAGATCTCCTGCCAAAGGCTGCCTAATCCACAGCCTTCCCCATCCTTGTAAACATGCAGGACAAGCACGATGGCTTCTCATAAAACATATCAAGCCTTTCCACCTCTCGGTAAGTGATGGATGCAAGTCACGGTCCTTTTACTATGCTGCCACACTGGGCTCAAAGCTTTCCCACTGCTTTTCCAAGTTCTAAAATCCCCTGTTGTCAACCTAGAGACTATTTTTGCATGCGCTCCAGCAGGACAAACATAGCAAGCGGAACTCAGCACCTCCCAGGCTGTTCTTAATGGAAAATGTACGCCCCAACACAAGAGTTGGTGGCTGAGGTCTGCGAACCATTCAGAGAAGTGGAAGGAGCCCTGCAAAAGCCACTCTTTGGTACAAAATCTTTGTTTGAAGGCAGCCACATGATCAGAGCTGGGCTTCAAGGAAGCACAAAACACAGCAGCGGGCTCCTTGGCCTCAGAAGGCTACACAGAAAGCGGAAGAGATGACAGAAGCTGTGGATTTTCTTTCATTTCTTTGCAAGTGAAAATATCCTAAACACCCTCAGCATGTGCAGCTTGGGGAAGTTAGATGAACAGCTGCCTGGAACTGAGCACTAATTCATCCATTTTGCTCTCTGTTAATGAATACAGACAATGGAAAATCAGTAGATGCAGAAAACCCACGATTTTTACGGATCTACAGACTGATTTTCTGTACCTCATCTAGTCATTTTTATGCCTGTGCAAAGTGACAGCACAGTTGGTGTAAAGTACTACAGAATTATCATAGGGATATTTTTACCCTCCATTTCCACTGGTGCGGCAAATGGCTACAGGTGTCAAAGGCAAAAGAAAATGTGTCTCTTAGAAGAGAAAAGGAATATTCAGCAAAACTAAAAAAGAAATGAATTTGTTATCCCCACTGCTGTCTCCAGTTCAGATAACATGCAGGGATATGTACTACTTCGTTTCCAGTGAACTGTGTTTCCCTCTCCACCCTGCTCCAAATTTTTCCCATTTAAAGCAGCGTGCGACCACTAGGATCCCTGTAGAGAGAGGCAGGAGGACCATCAGTCCCAGTTGCAATTCTGTGCTAGAACAGCCTCTTTCTCTCACGTTTCTCACCTGGTAAGACCTGTACCCCACTATACGTTTCTCTTGGTGCATTACAGCTTGCAACTCAAATCCAGCTGGATTAGTGACGAACTACACTGGGCTCAAGGAGAGATTGAACACAGAGCAAACAAGCCATGTTCTGACTTGCACAGCCTCTTCTGGACCATAGTTGTAATATTTTTCAAAAAAAACCACTGTGTAGGGTAAGAAAAACATCTTCATAAAATGTGCACACAGCTATAAGACAATCTTTTTTTAGTTAATGGCAAATTTTAAAGCCACGGTCATTACGACAAGACAGCTATTCCCATGTGTAAATGCAAAATCCTTTTGAAGCTGAATATATCCACAGTTCAAAAATGCACTGAATGCCAAGTACAGCTGAGAGGAAGAAAAGGGAAATTTCACTTCCAACCAAACCAGCACTGATAATGCAGCCCAGTGCAATGCCATTACAGTATGAACGCTTGAATAAACCGTCCCTCTTCAAAAATGCAAATGGAGACTCTACTTCTTGCACTGGTTCACAGACTTTTAAAGCAAGAAGGCGCTGTGGCATCACCTGCTCTGACTGATGCGGGAACCAGCCAGCATCGTTCCAGCCCCTGTGCCAAAAACTCAGGCTCTGGGGTTTGTATCACTGTCTGATTGGTCTCGCTGTGTACCTGCTGACCCTGCCTGCTGAGAAAGCAGTGACTCTTAGCCAAAAATTGTCTCGCCACCCTTTATCTTTGATATGGGCATTCACTGCATCGAATTACTACAAAGCTACTCCAGCTAAACCCAGCATTATTAAACAGAGCCCAGCAGACTCACTATTGATCTTATTCAGTGTCATTTTTGCATGCACACACACAAACCCCATAAACAAACACACAGCCCCCCCAAGAGAAAATCCCACCGCTTTTCCAGGTGAAATTGGCTACGTCTATATTTGATATCTAGAACGCAGTGAATACCAGAGTCTCCAAAAACCATGGCAACAAGAAAATATGAGCAACACCATTTTTTCTTTTTTTTTGCTTAAATAGTTCTTCACACAGCCGAGACTCCTGCTTTGGTTTTTAAGATAAAAGTGTGGTGGCTGGGAGGCTCCAGCCTGGAGTGCAGCTGCTGGATGAGCTGTGCGTGATTTCAGGGCTTTGGGCGATTTTGCACCATGTTTCTTTGGGTTTTTTTCACTCAACTGCATTCAGTCAAAGACTTCAGCTATCCCTCACTCACAGCCAGTGTCTCCATCTGTGTGCATCCACCCTCGGAAGGAGTTTTTTTCTATCCAAGAAGTAGCCACATCCAACAGTATGAAGTGTTTGGACAGACCCTTTTTTTTTCCACAGTGCTATGTAACTTTCTTTTCCCCATGATTTTTTACCTTTGTCCACTTAAAGAAAAGGTGAAATACCATCAAACAAAAGCAGAGCAACAACCTGCATTAGGGCAAGAGCCAAGAGAGTAGCAATTTACAGCTCTCTCCCTGAAGCAAGAGTAGAGATTACTGCCATTTAAACCCACTTCCACCTTGCAATTTCCACCATTTCCTGCTACTTTGCAGCCTGGTGTATTAAAAAACAAGACACCAGAGCCGAGGTCTGACTTGAAGAGAAGCCCATCTCCTTCTGCTTGGGAATTACATCTTACTTCAAGACAACGTACATCTTGCTGTGGACAAAATTAAGTCCAATAAAACCAATTTCTGCTCTGACATTATTCAAACATGGCCACAATCAAATAGAGTAGAGAGCCAAATGAAAAACCCAAGCACTAAAGTGATTTCATAGATGAAGGCTGAAAAGCTCCACAGATTTGAACCCCTCCTACAAAAGACGGATGCCCTGCAGTATTTTACAGTCTGTGCACTGTAAAATTCTGTGACTTTTAGTTATACTCATCATTTTAAGTGGATCACGTACTATACTCCCTTCTGCAAGGGCTTAAATCCCACTACGTGATTATCTTTTCCTGTAATACCACACTTTTCAGAATAGCAGCACACCAGCGTTGGGAACAAACCCCAACAAAAGAAATTTAAGGACAAAAGAAGCATTGAGGGATACAGCCTCAATAACTACACTTGGGGATGGCTGTGGTTCACCCTTGCTGTTGCTCTAACTGCATGAAGTATCTTTGCCTTTTGAAAAGTGCTGTACGGAAAACTCTCAGCTATCCAGTCACTAATATTAGCTTCTTTAAAGATTTCTGATAAACTGGCATCAGTCCTTAAGTGCACACAGAGGGGAAAAAAAATCTTAGTATCTTTGGACCTAGTAAAAGTTCCCTGTGTATTTTTTTCTTTATTCTTCACCCATGTACCTTTTGACCAGCTGCCTGCAGAAGACCTGCCCTGTCTCCTGAGGCTGCAATAAAGTGACAGAAGAGATTTTCACTAAATCCTTGCTGATCTGACAGCGACTTGCAGTCCCTGACTCCGAACCCTCTCATCTAGCATGGGATCACAAAAATGCCCCCTTCGCAACTTGCCCCAGCAGCCCTGAGGCAGCTTCAGGAAACAAAGCATGCGAGCAGATGCATCTGTGTCATTTAAACACAGGGATGCGGGTTAAACCAAACCTCTAAGAAGCAAGTTAATGTACAATGTGCCTCCTCCTCCCCGCCAGCCGGCAAGGCATGGGGAAGCAGTAGCTGCACTACCACCCTGAGGACACAAAGAGCAGAGCCCAGGCTGCATCTCAGCCCTGCCTGCAAATTGCAGGGAGTGCTCCCAACCCTTTTCCTTTTTTTCTTTTCCCTTCTATTTCCCCCTTCCCACTCCCCATGCCCCCCCCTTTTTTTAGGTGTGTGAACAAATGATAACTCTGTGAAAATCAGAGAACAAAGGGAAGATCAAAGAGTGCAGGTAGCTAGATCATTATGTATCTCAGCTGGGGCAAGAGTTTAAGCCTCTGGAGCTTACTTGCCAAGTTATTTTAGAGTGATGCCAAGAGAGCTGTGCCCTCTGAAGCTTCCTGGCATAGGAACTGTTGTGAGGCAAAGCAATGAGGTTTCCAGTGCTGCAGGAGGGATGTCAGGCTGCAGGAGCCACCAACTACACAGGCATCTAGTTAATTCAAGTGCAATTACGGTCAATAAAAACTGCTCGTTACTTACATCTCTTTGGCGTTGGAGTCTGAGAGATGCTAGTTTATATACTGGGGTCCTCTGGGGGGTAAGGATTTTGGGGCAGAGGCTGGTTTTGCTACACATCCAAATAAAAACTTGGAGGCTGAGGCGCTCGCAGACCACTCCCTTCCCCCATGCTGCACCACTCCAGGGGTGGTCAATGCCTCTGGGATGAGGCTCTACATGGACAATATGTTGGGGACTGGGCTAGAAGTGTGGATCAGAAAAACAGCCTAGAAATACCACCAGATCTCTGATGGGATTTGGCTAGAGAAAAAACCCAGGACTGTATCTGTGGCTTGGGCTCTTCACTAGGAGCCCATTCTGCTCCGTCTTTTCTAGCAAGCTGTAGGCGGATGCTTGGTCTTACCCCATCCTGCCATCCTCGAGATAGGGAGGTGCCAGGTGGTGGATACACTTCAAATGCCACCAGGTAGCCAGACACTAAAGCTCAGTCCCTTGATAAGATGCAGTGGCCAAGTGCCCAGAGTTGAAATTCATGAATGCAACCCGTCCTCACCTTGCATTGACCTCTGGGCCCCAGCACAGCCAGGAGACAGGTATTTGACAAGTGTTTTTGACCTGGCACTATCTGGTTGAAGGAGAGCCCTTTCCAGGCATGCCAGGTGCAAGTCTGTACATCTGTTCCAAGTCCACTTGGAGCAACACAAGCGCTTTGCCATTTGGCTTGTACCTACTCACGCTCTTTGAGTGCAAGCTACCAGAGCGAGACGCTACCATGCTGACCTGCCAGGGCAGGAGAGACAGGCACTACTCTCTTGTAAAGCAGCCCAGCATTGAGAAAACATTTTGGATGGGAAAGTCACCTCGGAAAAGCAGCCTTTTGTGTTTAGAAATGCTCAAAGATGCAACTTTGGTGGGTGGGCAAACCTACCTTGCTCAGCATGCACCTCTGTTCCTCCATCCTCGCTACTCACATAACATGCTCTCTATCTTCCCAGCACCTCTTGCACCGCTGAATGCAATCTGTACTAATTAGCTGTTCAAACAGCTCTCTGTTTTCTCCTATGTTGCCTTTCCTCCCACATTCTTCTTCTTTTCCACTTCTATTGAATTTTTGCAAGACTTTAGCTTTGAGCCAGCTATGAATGAGGGTAAAATGCTTTGTGCTAACATGCTTTCCTTCCTTCCCATGCCACTGTTCTCTTAAAACCCAAACCCATGCCTCTGGGAGCATGTTTTCTGAATCTAATTTGTAATCGTCTGTGCAAATAAAACAGAAGGAATATGCTAATTTCACCAGCTACTGATTGCAAAAGTCAATACTCCTTGAGCCGTTCGTGCCATTTCTCATCTTGCCAATTCTTCTGGAAAAAAAATAAAATATCAGAAAGTGTAGAATGTTTTACCCACACGTGCAGGTTACCAACAATGGTGCCTAGAGAGCACAACAGACAAAACATACTTTGAAGTATAATAACACATCTTTTCTGTGTGGAAAGGATAGGACATGTATTTCTGTCATTAGCTGCTGATTTCAGAAGTATTTGCACGTTAATTATGCTGTGTCAGCAATAACCAACCATCTCCACAACTGCCTTTTCTCTTTTCCCGTAAACCTAGAGCTTCTACAGAACCAAAAAGACCATTTCCCATTTCTCAGAATAGTACGTGAAATAAATAGCCACAAGGTTAGAGGGTGCCACAGTTAAAAAATCACTTTCTACAGAAACTAGATGTATGTGTGAATGCATGAAATGACTGATCACACAACTAGAACAAAGAAACATAACAGTAAAATCTGGTCTCTGGATGACAAGCCATGGCTTCTAGGTCATGCCCAACTTTTCCCACTGTTTGGAAGGAGTGATCCTTTATTAATATAGTGCCACAGGATGGTGAAGGACTGTGTGGGCAGAGCAGTGCCTGGAGATGTGGCCCACCACATTGCTCCTAAGAGCACTATGCCGAGTAAGAGGGGTCCTACTTATTATTGAAGCATTCTGTCATTCCTTTGGGTTTTCCACAACCTCTATTCCTCTAAAAGCTGTTTCAGCTCTTGCTCTTGTGTTCACTTCCATTTGCCAGGGCAAGCACAAGAGGCAAGAGAGACAGACTGACAACACTGTGCCAAGCCAGCCCCTGCTCCGTCAATGCTGCCCGCTCCCCGGCACTGCGGCTCAGCAGCAAAATTTAGCATTGCTACTCCAGTTTCTTGCAATATAAATACTTTTATATGATTAACGTGTGCTCTGCATGTTCTACAGCAAAGCATCAGAGACTTCAGGTACTCCGAGCATCGCTATGCTAGCAAGCAGGAGAGCCTGCCTCGAGCGATGAGGGCACACTGTGGCTGTGCGCGCAGGAGGTCGCTGCTCCACGGGGACTTGGGGAGATCAAGTCGGATCTCATTAAATATTTAGGATCTTAATTTCTCAGTGATTTCAACGGGCAGGTAAATACCAAAAGATAAACCAGTGGTCTCTATGTATAGGCAGATGAGAGTTTAAGGGTCTGGGGAGCACAAAGGGCTCTAAATACAGCATAACCCCAGTGCTGTGGCAGAAACTTCAGCTCCCTCCCAGGAGCCACTTCACTGAAAGCCAAAAGCGGAGGAGAGTTGATGCAGAAGCCCTGCATCTGAAAGTGGGGCCTCGAGATTTCGCTGCAAGAAAAAAAATCCCTTCCCACTGAACAAGGCTCAGCACCTGCCATTCTCTAGTCTCCAGCCTTTGTTCACTTCGGTAATGAACACCTTTGTAAAAATAGCTGTAGATTAGAAAAGGAATTAACCTCCAAACAAAGGAGAAGCTTAATTAAGTGTTGCACTAAAAGAAAACAGAGGGGAAGTACAGGTTAAAAAAAAAAAAAAAAAGAAAAAAGAAAAAAGACAAGACAGCTGCGCAGACTTAATTCCAATTTCCCCTCTTGTAGGTCATTTTACCCAATGTAATTTCCTTTCTGTATTTGGGCAAGTTTGTTACTGAGGCACTGCCCATTAACAGAAGGGTTTTTGTTGCTTTCCATTCACTTGTACCTTTTTTAATGCTTTGCATTATGAGCCCTCCATCAAAAAAAAAAAAAAAGCAAACCAGATTTAAAGTAGACTTTGGGAGTACGCCATTTCATAAACTTCTCCCCAGAGAGCTTCAGCTAATTAAACAAATGATTGCAAAATACTCACAATGTCAACCCTGTCAGCTTATATGCAAAATATCTACACCAAGCTGCGGTTATTTAACCAAACACAATGTGGAGGAGCAATGTGCTTTAAAGATAAGCGCAAACTTTAGGCCATAAGGGGGCACACACTTTTTAAAACTATGGGCGGATTATGGGGAGGCCAAGGACTTCGAACATCCTTGCCTATGGCCTTGGGAGCCAGCAGGCACAGCTATGCTGATCTGAAAAGGACAGGAGCTGAAGATCTGGGTGGCCAGGCTGAGAAGGAGACTTCACAGATTAAAAAAATGGATGAGCACACCGGACTGCTTCAACATTGGGGTTGAGCTCTATGTTACTGCCAAGAGGGCAGGTTAGGAGTGGTTAATGATGAAGGAAATCTCTGGATTTTTGCTGTTAAACTGCAGCAACTCGGTGCAAAAGCTGGGAAGAAGCAAGTAGGTAGGAACAGGTGCCTGGGGTAGGAAACCAGGAATATAAATGTTACGTGATTAGTCTGTGCATAGCTGCTGGAGGCAGCAAAAGTCTCAAGTGTCCAAAGCTAAAGGATTTAAAATCTCTCTACATGTTACATAAAAGCAATCTTTTAAAAAAAAAAAAATTTTTTTTCCTTCCCTTCCTTTCCATCTCAACTTGCCTTCTACTCTAAGCTTGCCGAACAAGCCCTCTGTGCTCATCCTCTCTGCCCCAAACCATGCAGCCTGCCTCTACCCTCTGGTACTCCTCTCCCATTGACCTCATCCCCAATCCATGTCCTGGTAGCAGTCTTCCCATTTTCCTCTTTACAACACACACCTCCAGTATGAAGTACCCGCTGCCTCCTAGGGCTGGCTACTCTTTTCCCTCCCACCTCCTCAGTGAGTGGGCTGATTGCCCTGCGCCCCATGATTTAGGAGCTGAGATTAAGAGGGGATAATCCTCACTGTACCCAATCCAGGTACAAACCCAGCTCCTGAATATTTGAAAATGGGAAAGGCAGTAGTATGAGGCAAAAATTACCTACTCTCAGGTGCCATGACCATGAAAACCCTGGATACTCCTGAGGATACCATCCTGGTCGAATCAGCTAGGTGCAAGGCATGCCAGAATTGAGATGAGCTCCTACCCACCCAGTCCTCCCTCTCTGTGGCTGCCTCATGCCTTGGCAGCAATATTTCTGAGAAAACAGTTTTGAAAGGGGAAACTCAGTTCAGAACATTCCTTTAGGAGGAATGCCAAGATCCTTCCTTGTTTATTTTACTTGTTGTGTAAACATTTTTATAATACTCATCAATACAGTCTGTAGAGCATATTTTTTAAATAACCAGCACGGACATCAGTATCTTGCTTGTGACTCTGCCCTTTTCCTTAACTCTATACACTGAATGAAGCTAATGCATCACGTTGCCATTTTACCTCATGTATTATGGTGGCTACTACTTGATTGTAGGCTCTTAGTGAATCAACCTAAATGAATCAGAAGGTACTGAAATCACATAATAGATACCAGCACTGGAAATGGTCAGGAAACAGGAATTAAGGATGAATGCTCTGTTTACATGACCAAAATACATCAAGGCACAAGAAGGCTGAGAAATTCTTCACTGAACATGTCTGGTAAAAGCATTCAGTTTGTTTCTGCCAGATTCCATCTTAGCAGCACCAGGTCCAGATCCCTACTGCTGAGCAATTTTAAAGTTCAGTGAACAAATTCTTTCAATTGTTTGGTTTTCTCCCACTTTCTGCGTGAATTCTTCTCAAATTCAAGCTTACTTTTTGCCTCTAAATGTGAACAACAATCTGCGGAGGCTCTAATCAAAATGGTGCATTAACTTCACTCCCCCCCCCCCCCCCCCAGCTATGATCACAAAATATTAACATAATGTACCTCTTCCTTAGCAACAGCTATAGTGTCAGGGGAATGCAGCCCATAATAATGCAGCTTGATCTAGAAGCACAATAAAATATAAATAAGCTTGTTACACTTCAGTGGCACACAGGATTCCACTGTGAAGGGCCTTCATGAATTTAGAAACCTCATCTTCTTTTTGCTTTCCAACACAGATTATTTAGAAGAAGATTTATGGGCACACATTCCCTTTTATTCCAGAAAATGAAACGTAATTGTTTACTCAGTAACAGTATTATTATGCTGCATATCTACTACTAAATTTGTGGGCATAATACAGACACGCACACACACATGTCTGTGCAAAGCAGCGCTCATAATGAAATAACGATGAAACCAGGACTTAAAGAAAATCTAAAGGGGAGACTGCCATGAGAGCACCTGTAACTGAGGTCATTTTTTAATGAAGAAGGCACGAATAATTTTCTCCAAAAAACAGCTGCAGTGAAACAAGGGATTTACTTGCTACAAATTAACATGCTTAATCTATAAGATAGATATCTAACATGCCCTCTATAAGATTCCCCGTGTACCATATCTGCAAAAAGAATGGCATCCTCAGCTGAGTAAGAGCAAAGTCTTCTCCTTGCCCCAAGCCCAGCTGGTTCTCTCCATCCCTGAAAGCTCCTTGGACAACAGCCCCATGGCTGTTGCACATTCATGCACACTGGCCCTCTAACCCTTACAATTACATTTAACCAACCTTAATATCTCTTCTCAAAGGCAATCAAGATCTTTTAAATACTGCTTCTTGCGATTTTTCAAGGAGAATGAACTACAGTGAGCCAATCTGAAGGCAGTAACAAACCATTTGGAGCTAGAGGATAGCACTCCTTGTCTTCTGAGCAAATATTGCAGTAACCAAGCCAAATTTACTTGGCTGAAAGACTTAAAACATGAGGCCTCTTACGAGGGAGCCAAGTTACAATCTTAGCAACAGGGCTCCATAACATTTATCTGTAAATCAGTATTTAGTATTCATTTATTAAGGCTAGGATTTCCAAAAGCACCTTCAAGAGTGAGGTACCCACTTCAGGGGCATACATTTCCCTCTGAATTGATTATACCGCATCACTAGGATACCTCTGTAACAAACAACACACAAAGGGAAGAATCAGAATTCAACAATCCACTTTTAGGAAACTCAAGAGCCCAAGCCGGCTCTAAACCCAAACATTTTAGAAATCATCAGATCACTGACTCTGGTGGAAATCTTTCGTTTCCAACAATTTCTGATTCAACCCAAGATGATTCCAAGAGCCAAGTGCTGGAAAAAATCTGCTTACCTACAGAAAATCCCCCTGCACAACTGAAGAGCCATCAAATGAACACAAAACTCCTCCACTCAGTGCTGTCAACAGCAGTACGTCTGAGCCTAACATGATTTGCTTGTATGGGAAATGGGCTGCCTGCCTTTCTAGAAATGCACAGCTTGAGCCTGATGAACTTCAATGACAGCACACTAAACTTGCTTATTGACTAATAAAATACTTCTACATTTTATTGGAAGGCAGCCAGACTACACCACTGAATAGCCCAGGTCTTTATCAGTTGCTTTTTCTAACTTGTCTTAAACCAGAACTTACATTTTTTACATTTCTTTTGCAAGGGTGATCTGCTTTTTTTAAATACATCATACACACAGTGAAAAATAACAACCACAGAAAATGAAAAGAATGAAAATAAAATAATAAAGAAAATTTTTTTCAGGAGCAGATGCTATAGATGCAATACGATATTCCATCACTGCAAATACTTTAGCATACAGGTCACGCAGAAATACAAGTCACAAGTCTAGGAAACTTTAATATTCTGTTAGGTAAACATACCATTCTTTATCTAGTCTTAAAAATGCTTTGGACTGGCGATGGGAAACTCTATCAGACACTAAGAAGTACTTCACTATTATAAATGGTGCTATCTGGATAATTTTTCATCCAGATTTATACCTGAGGAAGAATAAAACAAATATTACCCCTGTAGCTGCAACAGAATAAAACATGTTTTCTCATTAAGTAACAATATATCAATAATGCACCAATAGTGCTGTATCAGAGACGGTTTCCTAGCTGTATTACTAACAAACCGTCTTCCCAGATTTAGACTATTGAGTTGCTCTCCGCCAGGGTTTTAACCCCAAAATAAGGCCACATATTAAAAAAAATAAATCATAAAAATGTATAAAAGACATTTTGTAAATGGACCCATGACAACCTGAATTTGTACCTATTCCATTTGTGAATATCCATAGGCCCTGCACAGAACAACTGGGATCCTATGTCCCACTCTAACACACACACGTTTCTGAAGGACTCCTCTAGAAAAACATCGTTGTCCTACCCTCCATCATTTCAGGTGATGATGACACACTTCATCACATATGTCATGGAGCACTTCCATAAATAGGTACCATATGACGCAACACGAGAGAAGATGTGACATACGGCAAAGGATGCAAGCAGCATGGCTGCAGCAGCAGATGAAGACTTTCCAGGGGCTCAGCTTTTCAACTGCAGCAGAGGGCTCCCCTCGGAAGTGCATCCTCACATTGTACGCATTTTCAATGCCTCGGGACAGGTAAAATGAAGGCCAGTTATGCCTCTCAATCAAAGTGCTGCACACCAATCCTATTCTCTTTTAAACAGGCATATGGCTTAGGAAATCAGTGGACCTGAAATTTGATCTCTCATATGATTTATTTGCCATCTTCTCCCATTACACAAATATAAATATAACAGGCATTTTTCTGCAGCCCTGAAATGATTCAGAATTAATACCAGATGACAAAATGGACCACGCACCAGGAGGGGAAAAGTTACAGTAAAAGCTCCTTCCCATTAATGGGGCCATTCATTCATATGGCCACTGTTCCACAGGGGAGCTGGACATAAATTATGTATTTGACATCTAGTTATAGACGATTATATCTGACATAATGAAGTTATAATGGAAGGAGTTTGCACATTGTTTGGTTATTAAGTGCCCGTTTCTTGTCCCTGAACCAGGTGCAATGGTGATAGGCCATACAAATCATCCAGAAGAAATGCCAAAATGGGCTCCCTTACTGATAAAGCACCACACATGTTTATTAATTTAACAGCTTGTCCTATGTCTCCCCCATCTGCTCATTTAAAACAGTTATTCGCCCTATAAATATTTCAGAAAGAGAAGTGTAGCCAAAAATTAGTCTGGCAGAAAAGGGGAAAAAAAAAGTTTGAGAAGGGTCTCATGCTGTATGCAGCACTGCGCTCTTTTTTCCATGTTGAATTGGTTCAACAGCTTTTTTTAAGCTGGTAATAGGACATTCGCTTCAGGTTAGTGATGCTTGAGGGTGCACCGCCATAGCTGACTCTGCTTTCCAGCTGTTGCCACTGTCAAGGCAGGTGAAAACTTCCACCGCTGATGGCAAGTGGCACAACTCGGTACAGCGGAAAATGAAACCCACTGTCAAAAGAATCTCCTGGGTGGATGTCTATGTCCATTTTGAGCTTATCAGGTCGCATGGTAGCTTCAGACAGCCTACAAAGAATAACATTTCAAGGCATCTTTAAATCACAGTTCATGCTGATCTCCATAGAAAAACTCCTTTACAAGGCAGCAGCTAGCTGGTAAAAAAAGCTAGTTAAAAAGTGCATTTCTTTTTTTCTTTTTTTTTTTTTTTCTTTTTTTTAGATGACTAGAAATAATGGAAAAGGTGTCAAACATCACTCAGACTGTCGTGTGTAGTCTCACTCCCCCCCCAAATCCTTAAATATTTTCAAGTGTAAATACTTTGAACAGTTCCCATCAGCAGCCAGGATTTAGCACTCCTCCTTGAGAGACTCTGTTAGCTCCAGCTTTCTGCTAGAGCGAACGCTGTTATCTTATAAATAAACAGCAATGCCCCGAGGTGCCCCTCTGCAACTCAAACACGCATTCCAAAGAACTAAGAGCAACAGTTCAACACCACAGTAAAAAAGAAAATGGCGAACGGCATGCAATTAACTCTTTCTGACTAAGGATAGCTACAGGATGTAAAGCAGGACCTTGCTGATGATAACAAGCAAACAGGAGGACTGCAGGCTGGCTGCAGGTTTTCCAGGAGCTCTGGCTGTTCCAGTTATGATACTAGTTATCATCATCCATGATACCTAATGAGCAGTTAATAAATACGGAGCATGGCCCATGTGCAAAGCAGCTGCCTGCTTCAGGAAAACCAGCGTAGTCCAGGAAGGTGGACATTTTGGTACAGATCTGAGCCACAATGACAGATTTTTGGAGAGCTCTGGGTAAGACTGAGAAAAGCATCGCATCCTTGTATCACCTCCACCGTCTTCACAACCCAAACGAGTTCCATACCTGGTAATGCATTCCTACGTCCATACCTACCACAGTGGTCAAAACCCTCCTCGTCGCCACACTAAGCTGTTTGAGGACTAATCTCTAGCCTGGAGGCTGAGGGCTTTAAATGAGCCTGCCCATCACGGCAAAAAGCAGAGTTCAAATGAAAAATAAACAAACAACAAGGCAACTCAACAAACAAATCTGTAGAGACCTCTTCAAAACAAGGCAGCTGAAAATTCACAGTACATGTGAAGCTCGCAGTCATCGCAAAACCTTTCCATTGACTGTGCAGGTATGGTGAACAGTCATCTCCCATCCAACTGGTACAACACCAGTTACCTGCATGCCTCATACACTGAAAAGCCACGTGGGACGAGAAAATGTTGCACGCGTGTTCCTGGCTTGCTGCAATGAGCACTCACCCAGTGTTGAAGGGAGTGAGATCCTCCGGTGGGCTCAGGGCAGTTGTGAAGGGGAAGCCCTAACAGCAGTCATACTTGGAGAAAAGGCTGAGCAAAAGCAAAGAAGAAAACCCTCTACACAATCGACGAAGAGCGGGACACTATATAGCACCCCAGCACTCCTTAGGGAAAAAGGGATTAAGAGTCCCAAGCATGGGGGACCCAAAGTGCATGGTCCTCTCTCGGCTCAAAGGCATCAAATTAGCCTCTCCGCGGACTCTCCTGCATGAAGGACGGCAGGAAAATAATATTGCCTTAAGAAGCTGGAAACATATAGCTGTAACTAACTATAAAGGGAAGGAGCAGGATGAGTAACAGCGGGACCCTGGAGAGAAGCGGAGGGACACTGTAAAGGACTCTCAAGCTGAGGGAATGGCTTTCCCAGGGGGACTCAAGTAGAAAATGAAAAAGCTTGGAAACAGGAGGTGCCTGGCCACCATCAGCTCAGAGCAGGGACTCCTGAACAGCACCTCTCTCATAGCGCTGGATGCAGGGAGGAAGAGGCAGGAGAGCTGGTGTCTCAGGGCCTGGTGAGCACAGGGTGCGTGATGCCAAGTGTCAGCTTGGATTAAGGCAAGGAGTGCCACTGGGCCTCGCTGCCCGGCGCTCCCCTTTCTCTGGGCCTGGGAAGGAGGACTGGGGCTGTGCAAGGAGCCCAGCTGTCAGATCCTCCCACATCATCTGTAAAGCCACTGACCCTCTCTGGGACATCTGGGAGAGTAAAAAAACAAAAAAGACCCTGAATGTGTGCATCCAAAAACCTGCTCTATTTTTAGTAGTAAGATTTCACAGTTGTTCTGACATTCAGGAATGGTTCTGCCTCAGATGTTGGAAATGCAAAGGGGAAAAAAAATGGCAGAATGGATCCAGCATTTGAAGGAAGAAAGCACAAAGGGACATGCCACTGAGCTGGAGAAGAAAGGGGGAAAACCAGCAAAACTTCTGGCTGTCTCCCTGAAATGCTGCCCAAGGGGTAGGGAGAGGTTCTGAGTCTACAGGGGTTGAACCTCACAACTGAGGTTTACAGGAAAAAAAAACCCACAGTGCCTTAACTGGGGCCAAACCCACCTCTCTGGCTAGAGAAATCTGCACAGAAGGGAGAGAACTTCCCATCCCTCCTTTATTTGCTATTTATTTCTAGAACTGGGGACCAGTACATGGCTATGCTTAGCAATTAATGTTTTGGAAATGTACTAACTTCAAGCGTATCAATGTCCAAGACAACTACGATCTGAGCTTCAACTCTGAAGGAAACCTTTGCAAAACTCTAGCACAACAGGGGAAGAGAGCTCCTCAGACTGCCTAGCTTTAAACGCCAGTCATATATTTCGTGTTTAATATGATTCCACATATACACTAAAATATGCTTCTATAAAGCTTTATAAATAGTTTTAGTGTGTGGATTCAGTGAGTTTAATTCACTTATTTGCTGTGTTTTAGTACCTGGCAGAATTTGAGTCCAAACGCTAAATTTAATTTATTGCTATATATGATAATTCCATAAAATCCCTTTCTAAGCCAGAGTGTCAGCATCACCTGTATCTGTGAAACTCCTTGCTATTGTCAGTAACCAGCGATCCGTTTTTAAGCACGGGTTTAATCTTCAGTCTATGAGATCACAACCTGATGTCTCAGCTATGCCTGGAATTATTCTGCATATGGATGGTGTAAACAGTTGTATAAAAATCATGGAATCACGTCTGGATCGTTAGACTGAGAGGAGGTGTAAAAATAATAGTTAACGGTGCTTTGTATATGAAACTAATTTTAAAACACCCCTCAAATTAAACAGGGGTGGGGAATAAGAAGTGTCCTGATAAAAAAAACCCGCTGATTCAGGGCCTCATTTCTATTAAGTGATTTACAGTGTCATTACTGCGTTACTGTACAGAGCAGTGGCTCAGAGTAATTACCCTGTAATGCACGATGACACTAATGTACTAGTAAACTACTGGAGTTTATACTCTCTTCACTACTAGCATCAGGACTCTGAAAGGCAGGTAAAAATGCCCTGCATGCATAAGCAATGTGCGTAAATGTCACCAGTGATAAAATCTTTTAAAAGGAGAAGGAAAAGGCAGTTACAAATAAATCTGCCAGCTGAGAAATGCAACTGCATAGACCCACAGGAGCACTACAGCTGTATCGCTTTTTAATAATACAGGAAGGAAAGATGCTTTTATATCCTTACCCTGGCCCTATTTCCATTTATTAGAATTAAAATTGTACGGTTGCTCCTTCTTTTTGCCTCTGTTAAGCGCGACATTGACCTGCACCTGGTGTTCAGCTCAGTGCGAGGGGGAATGAGGAAGGGAAACGAAGAGGATCAAAGCAGCAGCCAAAAGCATCAGTAGTTTACGACAACTGTCATAATGCTGCTCTTTTTTTAGAGTTCCAGCTACTGGAAATGTGGAGAACCAACAAGAGCTTCAGGACAGAGGTGGTTTTGCCTCCTTTGTTTAAAACAGATTACAGGATGAAGCTTGGAACATGAGCATGTCCTAAGGTGTCAGAAAATGCAGCCAAACAAAAAAACTTCATTACTCTCACACACTTATAAAAAAAAAAAAAATCATGATTTTTACAACACACTAAGGAATTTTGGACGCTGAGGTTGGAAATGAGGCAGCAGATGTGTAAGTAGAGCTACACGTCCAGATCCCAGGGCCAGAGGAAAGCCTTGCTCCTCCCCCAGGAGACAGTACCAATTACTACGTTTTTAACACACCCTAGTCACCAGCTAATTGATGCCTTCAGAGCTGCCTGCCTCCCTGGCCCTCTCCTATTAAGTTACACAAGGGGATTCAAGTCCTTTTACCAATGTGTAGCAGCAGTAATATTAGTCCTTCCACCCTGTGCAGTCCTTTCTTTAAGATCTCTCAACTCGGGGGTGGAGGCCCCAGTGGAAGCAGTTAATGTAGCAGTTCATGTTGGATAAACTCCATTTTACCCTCTCTGCAAGCGTTGCAACTGTTCTGCCTGACCCACTTTGCCCTGCTCCTGGTGGCAGTGTCATTCATCTCGCAGAGGTAACTGTGCCCACATGAACAGCAGATTACTGAAGATTTTTGTTAGTCTTTAGCTCCTTTACTTTGGAGAAAGCAAGGCACAGCTTCTTTGGCTGCTGCTGTTCCAGTGTTCTTGAGTCTCCCATAGGCTGCTCCAGACCCCACAGCAAGGATTTACATTGTCCTATTCTAAGTAGGCTCTGAATCATCACATCCAGCATGAAAGACAGACTTGAGCAAGAAGGTGCTGGAAGTCATAACTGTCTCTGCCTTACTGGAGTGCTCTGCTAAAAAGCAGGGTAGTAAATTTTACTACTGGAGGGTTCCAAGTGGCTCAGAAGAAGCTGATGATCTCAAATGCATGTGTTGAATCTCAGAGTAGCTCACTCAAAGCTGAATGGAGATTGTGGACTGCCAGGACATTGTACGTGACCAGCCTGACTCGCGACAAGACCAGATTTGGAGAGAGGACTGTGAGTCCAGCATCCTCACACCCAAGCTCCACCACACCCATCAAGGAATAATAGTGCTGAGGCTGCTTCTGTGCAGCAATGCATAGAATTGTGTCAATTCCTTCAATTTTGTTACTGCATCAGCTAAAAAAGCACATATTCACACTTACAAAGGGAAAAAACACAGCAAATGTTTACTCCATCAAGTTACAGATATAGCCATGTGGATGCTGGTGGAAAAGCTCACTCAAAACTAAGGGAGCCTTTCACGCCAAGAGCATTAAGAGTATGTTTTCATTTAGCCCACAAAGTCCTCGGGCCATTTGGAGGAGCAGAGTTTGCAATTGCAGCTGCAATTCACCGACACAAAGATTTTTGTGTCTCCCAGAGTATTAGAGAAGGATAACGATGTGAGATTTAGAAGACAGCTTTCTTCCTATTACGTTATGACAGCGTGCCTATTCAGATTAATCTTGCATTAACACGTTGCATATTTCAATCACGAGCACTCAGAGAAACACGTGTGCACACAAACACACACTCACAACCTTACAGCGTTGGGGCAGAATGGCGACAATCCCTACAAAGGTCAATCCTGTACCTTTTCTGCCACTTTGGAGAGTAGGAGAAAGGAAAAAAACCCAAACCTAAGCTATAGCGCATCTCCCTGCTAACATGCTTTGGCTATCCTCTTCCTCCCCTTCTCTTCTTCCACAACATTCCCCATGTTTGATGTTCATACACTTTTCTGGAGCTGACCAAGAAATCCCTCCATATACCTGTTTGATCTTAGCTTTGCTATTATCCTTTCCAAGAAGGAGAAGCTGCTCATTTTGATATCCTACCTGCGTATTGACAACCTAATTGAAAGGAGCAAAAGGAGGTATATGAAGTCTGTATCAGCACGGATGCTTGCTCTGGGGCCAAGCCCGTTTCCTCAGGCCACAAGGGCAAACACTGGGGGTTCATCACAATGCAGCCAGGGGATGATCCTCCAAATGGGACAAAGAAATCAAGGGCTTGCATTCATAACACTTCATCTGCACCATTCAAGAGAGGCACCTACCTTAGCAGGGCTATTCTGGACTCAACTCCATATGTATCGGCTACTAGCATTGCTCCCCAGGGCAGTCAGCTCACCTAAAATTTGAGCCATCCTCTAGAGTGAGTATGTCTCCTCACCGACTCTAGAAAAAACCTCGAGCAACAGCAATGCAGATTGAACTACCACATGACCAACTTCTGAACCTTACTCGCCTGAGGGGCAGCTGAAATCTGCTTTTTTTGCGTCCTGCCACCAGCCCCCTGTGCCTGTGCGCTGCCATAAGGAAGGAAAGGAGGAAGGCAAAGGGCAGGACCTAAGGTCACTCCAGAAGTAAACTAGCGGGAAGAGCAAAATAGTTTGTGAACAAGATGGTATGCTCAAAGCTACGTAATGTGGCACATGGGACTCAGTCATCTCTCATACAGCTCTCTCACAGGAATTAATTTGCTCCCTAGAGTGTCCTTGGATGGAGGGTGGTAACTCTACCATGGAGGCTCTATGAACAAATGAATGATACGCACTCATGACTACGGCCGGTTCGCAATGCACGTGCATGGAGACTGTGTCACTGACTCACCCTTGGACGGCGGTCTCTCCAGGTCTGAATCGAGGTGGATCGGTGGAGCAATGTAGGAAACCTGCCCATGGTGAGCCTGCCCTGTGGACAAATAAGTATTTTAGTTCCACTGTTTCCTGCAGAGATCTGTCAGGGCTATAATCAAACATATAGCATTTTTATGGCACTGGATTCAAAACAGGTTTGCAAGCATTTTGTTCTGTTGTGCATTTTTCACACTGAACTTCCATTTTGTGGAGACACCTAACAAAAAGTTGAAAGCACTCCCATTTCTTTTGATTTTTCCATGCAGACATGGGTACTATGCTGAACTTTAGCTATACCTGCTTTACCACTACCGTATATTTTGCACGATGTTCTCTTAAAAGGCCATATGTAACAGAAGACAACCGATTTCACGCAAACCCATTCAATCTGTTAATCTCACTCTAAGAGGGAAGCAAGCATTTCTGTGTCACAGCAATTTTTGAAGGAAGCGTGGTATGAAGTACAACTGCATCTGTTTTTCCCACCTGCAGAAGACACAGATATCAGTTTGCAGAGCTCAGCATTGCTTTCACCTGGGTGGAAGCTTTTTGGTTCCCAACATGTCCATGCCATTTCCCAGTTGCTAAAGACTCAATTCTTCTCCAGTAATTTGGAGGTAACTATATCAAGAAACTTCTATTTATAATAAAAACATGTTGTTATAATTCATCTATTTACTGTAACAATTTACAGGGTTATTAATCTCTTTTTCTAAACATGGAAAGTTAATGACACATAGATTACGACAACAGTTAGAGTAACCTTCCTGTTTCAAGTAATATTCGCGCTGCAATAAAAGCAGTTGATTCCTCTTATGAGACACATTCCAAATAATTAATACGACTCCCTGTTGACACTTGCTGTTGTTGCTCCAAGCAATTTCCAAGCTAGCGTCACAGGCAGTGGAGCAGCAGTACAGTCTTCGGGCTTCTTTGTAATGACATCCAGGAATACCACGAGCGCAGTACGCTGGTGCACACAATATGTTGAAAACATCTCTTCAGGGGGATAAAATATTAATGGGAAAGGGGAAAAAAAAGAGAAGTGTGTCTGAATGGGCAGGATATATTTACCGCTTTACGCCGAGGCTGACTCAGATAATTTGCATTATTAGCCATTACAACAACTGGATGTTATTCAGGTTTAAAATCTACCGACACATCATAAATTCTATATTTGCTTTTAAGTGCTTTAATGTGGGGAATCTGCTTCAGGCAAACCCATAGCTAATAACGAGTTACCCCTCTTTCCCCTTCTTGTTTACATGTTAAAAATGCATTTGATGTCATTAGTGAGTACAAGTCACCATTTAATAGCTGCTTGGTTCTGCAGAAGGAACAGGCAGACGGTCTGCTCTCACTGCGAGCTACTCAATGTGCAGGATCAGTGCCCTTATAGGACAAGCTCACCATTTGCTGCATCAAAGATATCACTGAAACGCAAAATAGCTGAGCTTGGCAGGGAGCCCTGGAAATCACCTAGTCCAGCCCAAGGGCAACAAGAGCCCATGGCAAGTCTGATTTTTAGTATCTCTAAGGATGGAGACTCCACAACCTCTCTGGGCAACTTGTATTGGTGTTTGACCACCCTCAGAGGAAAAAAAAAAAAAAAAAAAGTTCTTTCTTATGTTTAAGTGTAATTTCCTATATTTCAATTTGTGCCTCTTGTCCTGTTACTGGATGCCTCTAAGAAGAGCTTGGCTCCATCTTCTTTACTCCCCCCATCAGGTACTTAGACATATCAGTAAGATTCCCTGGATCCCACATGGGGTCCAGGCCGGACAGTCCAGCTCTCTCAGCCTCTCCCCATATAGAGATGCTTCAATGCCTTAATCATCATTGTGGCCCTCTGCTGGACTGGCTCCAGTAAGTCCCTGTCTCTCTTGTACTAGTTAGCCCAGCACTGGACCTAACACCCAGATAAGTCTCACCAGTGCTGAGCAGAGGGGCGCGATCACCTCCCTCAGCCTGCTGGCAATGCTCGGCCTAATGCAGCCCAGGAGGCTGGTGGCCTTTTTTGTCCTACGGGCACATGGGTTTGTTTTGATGTTTTGGTTTTTTTTTTTATTTATCATCTTGGGACCAAGTCATCTGCAGGCTTAAAGGGCTAGGCTGGATTAAAGAAGATACATGCACAGTATATAAAAGACTACAAAACATCTGCGAGTTTGTTTAGACATTCATTACAATTCAGTAATAACTATGGAAGTTCATGAATGTTTTATGAAGGCTTTTACCTAATATGGAGGAAGCAGTAGCATCAAATGCTCTCTTGTGATAAATGAAACAAGTTGCAGAAAGCTTTTATCTACTTGCTGCTGATACAGAACACACTACTTCTAAAAAAAAATATCAAACTTGACTTCTGTTAAGACTGTACACTTCTCACAATGATAATAAATCAAATTTTGCATTTTAATATTCTCTCTATAAAGAAGCAATGTAAACAACTGTTGTGCTTCATTTTCTGGGCATGAATGCCAGCTTAGTTGCTCTTCAGGCTCACTATAGCCTTCCCATACGAGGAACAAAGGCTCTCACTGCTATCTGTGGCCCTAATTATACATTCAGGATCAAGACACCTCGTAAACCTCCTTGTTAATCAACAGAATCACATTTTTTGTTTGGTTTTACTATCATTGGCAATGGTGACATCTGAGATGGTTGAGGGAAGGGAGGCAAGGGGTGGTGCCTGAAGCAAGCCCTAGCACTGGGACTGGTAGACAAGCACACGGAGAAAACTCCGAGTCAGGAGGCCAAACTAGAGGATCAGAACAATGGCCCTTTTGGCTTTACAGTATTACAAGTTTTGCCACTGACTCCATTAAAATACAGTTCTACCCAATGGACCCGTGCAAGGCTTTGAGGCTGATATCACTGTGGTGATTTAACCCAGCAGGTTAAAGCAGCTGAACACCACACAGCTGCTTGCTCACTCGCCCCCTCCCCAGGGGGATGGGGGAGAGTATCAGGAAAAGAGTAAAATTCGTGGGTTGAGATAAAGACAGTTTAATACGACAGAAAAGGAAGAAAATAGTAGTAATAATAACAATGATAAAAGAGTATACAAAATAAGTGATGCACAATGCAATTGCTTACCACCTGCTGACTGATGCCCAGCCAGTTCCGGAGCAGCAACTGCTGCCCCCGGCCAACTTCCCCCAGTTTCTGTACTGAGCATGACGTCATATGGTATGGAATAGCCCTTTGGCCAGTTTGGGTCAGCTGTCCTGGCTGTGCCCCCTCCCAGATTCTCACTGGCAGGGCAGGAGAAGCTGAAAAGTCCTTGACTAGTATAAACACTACTTAGCAACAACTAAAACATCAGTGTATCATCAACATTATTATCATACTAAATCCAAAACACAGCACTATGCCAGCTACTAGGAAGAAAATTAACTCTATGCCAAATGAAACCAGGACGATCACTGGTGCAGCTCAAGTCGGTCGCAAAGACTGACAAGTTTTGCCAAGTGATGTCATCTCCCATTACCTTTTGTGTAAATTTTGCAGTTTCAGCTGCTTACTTCAACCCCCAGCTCTAGGAATGAGTGACTCCAATCTGCCCCCCGCCAGTTCCAGCCACTGCAGAAAAACACTTGAAAAGGGGGATGTGAAAGCCTTAACCAAAAAAAAAGAGATAGCAGAACACCTCCTTCTACTCATCACCTGGTCCTTCAGCTGTTTTTTCTGCATGTTGGATCTGAGCTGACAATGGCATAGCACTGGGAGGTGGGACATGGCCTCCCTTGCCTGTGTGATCATCTCTGCAGCTCTCAGGCTTTCATTTCTACCCACACACCTATTAGCCCACAAGCCTATTTGATCTGCTGCTCTATGATTCTATGATTCTTTGACCTGAAGAGGTGCTCACGTGCTAACCAATATTGGCCTGGTACCTGTGCCTATAGGACGGGAAAAGGCTGGTGTCAGGTCCTTCCTGAATTTTGCAGGACGCTCCCAAAATAACTGCACGTCTTTAAATAAGTGGCTCAGGTTTTAGTTATTTAAAAAAAAGAAAAAAAGAAAAAAAAAACAGCTTCTGACAAAACACCAAAGGTCAAGATGCCTCTGTTGCTGATGGGAAGTTGGGCATGCCTCGTGTCATAACAGCTTGCACGGCCTTCTCTAAATCCCACCCTGACTATAACCATCTGGTGTTTCTGCAGCTGGCTCCCAGGTAAAAAAGTAAACAGCAATCAAATGCAATCATCAAAGTAATGTGCGATGAAGTTGCCAATTTCGGATCTAATCACTAAGGTTGGGCTCCTTTTCCCTTATTCCTCTTGCTGGCAAGGTCCGGCCACTGACATAGCTCCCTGTGAGCAGCAGGAGCAGGGCAGGGGGAGCAACAGGCAAAAAGGGCTAACGCTGGAAGACAACCATGGGTCAGTCCTTGTCCCCTTTTTTCTGTATCATACCACAAGGATTTTGTCTGACCAACACTGCGTAAATGTCAAAATCATCTAAGGTAAGAGAGGGCAAACAGCAAATATGACACAGGTAGCCACAAACTCCCTGTCTTCTGCTCACACTGCCTCTCTGAATGAGGACAGACATAGAGCATCCATAAGGAGCCAGGCCATATGTATGTGCCGTGGCAATGGGAAAAGACACACATTTGGTAGCAGCAATTTTGGGTGCGAAATATAGGTATGACTTTGAAAGTCTACCTGGTGATGTGGCCTTCATTGGCCACAGGAAACAGGGGAGATGTTTGCGGATCAGAAGAAGTGCCTGGCTGGCCATTATTTTCAGGCCTGACACATGAGAGATGCAACACATTTAAAAAAGCCAATAACTTAGAAGAACAAAGATAAGGATTTGTGAAGACTGAAGGAAACATAATAGCTTGGCCTAAGGGATTTTTTTTTCTTTTAAAAGGATCGGGATGCTCACAGACAGAAAATAAACATCCACACATCTTCAAAAATCTGCCCCTAAGTCATTTAGTCATCTACAGATACCACAACAGAAAACTACAGAAAAAAAATCTGTGAATGCACAGACTAACCAAGGAAAGGACTAACCAACAAAGCAGTCTCATGTGTTTATCTATTAAAAACACTTCCCCCCAGTCCTTTTTGGAAACATACCCGCAACTTGTAGCATCTAACAGAGCAGGCCTCCTTCCTGACTCTATGCCGAGTTTCCAGTGCCCATGATGTTTGGGTTTTTCCTTGAGCAGAACTCCTATCATCATATAGACACGTGGGAAACATTTCTGCCCAGCCCTTGTTCATTTTCTCCCTGAGATTTTACTGTGCACTGTTACCTGAATAGAAAACATAAGATTGGAAGATTCAAATCCCCAACAGCCATGAGAAAGAACACCAACATTTACTAGACTAAAAAATAACTCTTTTCAAAACATCTGACGAGACACCTCCTAAACATCTGATGAGTTGCCTCATGAAGCTCTGGCACTGGCTATGCCACGAAGATAATTAAAATCACCAGAATGGGTGGACCTCACTTCTCCCTACTGCTCCTTTGCCCAGTGCTCATCGTACTGTGGTGGGCGTGCACCTGAATTGCAGTTCTCCCCTGTCCCAGACCCAGTTTCCAGCAGCAGCAATGAGAAGCCACCAGGATATATATTTTTTAAACAAACATGCTTCACACTATTTGTCTCATTGGGTGAGAATTCCCTTTCTTTACTGTCCTCATCCAGAGGCAATCACTGAACACATTTTTTTGCTGCCATGTCAGACAGCATCTCTTGCTCAGTTTTCCACCCATTTTCCAGCCTCTTCTGGTATGTTCTTGCTTTCCATGGGCTCACCAGTTCTCAAGGTCCTTCTTAGACAGCTTAGCGAGCACTTCCTGCAGAGGATTTCATTCCATTTTGTGCTGGTACCTCTGACGACCTGGTGCTCCCATGCACTGCCCTCCTATGTCCCTTGTCAGCACCTCTGAACACAGCCGCCCCCACGGACTTACTGCTTCATCCTGTTTGCCCGCTCGCTTGGATCACTAATAATTTAAGTTAATAACCGTGAAACCGCACATTGATTCCTGAGACTTTGATTTCAGTTCTTCACTTTTTTTTTTTTAAATGACAATGGGATGGGCACACACTATATTCTAAGGAAAAGTCTCGGAAAACATCCCAACAATTTGACTAATATTTTTACAGATAAAGTATACTTTGCATGCTGTAGCCTTTTTTCCATGTGACTGAAAAATTTCATTTTTAAAAGCAGTCCAGTTTGTCTGTGGTTATCTGATCTGTAGAAAACAACATTACCTTTTGGCCGCATTTCTGTAATCCTCTGTTAACAGGATTTTTTCAAAAACCTATTTTATAACTAACTGAAGACTACATTCCACTTCGTTGGACTGCAGCTTCCAGGATCATCACTCTCATTCTCTTTAATTTCCAAAATTAATACATTTTTCTTTTCCTTTTTTCTCCACTCATGAGTCTTTTTGAACTCCATAATATGTAGGCATATATAAAAATATACGGAAAGGGAAATTAAAAAGCTGGTAGGTTTGCTAACAAACTCTTCTGACATGCCATTAAACAAATTTCATTCAGACCTATTACTCGGCATACATTCAGACTTCTCCCAGCAGCCTTTCTTTCTGCCTTTCATCAATGACTATCTTTACAAAACATCATTTCCTCACTGCCCACCCTTTTCCATTTTGCATTAAAAGCTTTCTTTTTAAATAAAGCTTTTATAAAGCCATTCCCTACCTCAGACATGTCAGAGTTAGCACTGATTCTGTCCACCGCTTCATTTATTCATGGACTTTTATGGAGTATCTGTCTTTCATCTGCACATCTCTCATCTTTCATTGTCCTTTTAACTCCTTAGGGTAGCAGTAACTCATCCATTCCCTCTTCTTCTCTCATTCATAGGGTTATTTCCCTGTCCTTACCCCAAAGCCATGCATGCCTCTGAATACAAGAAAACCCTCTTTTCCAAAGGGCGCTCCCTAAGTACATTATCTCTTCTCTCTTGCCATTTCACCTCTTGTATTTCACACAAGGAAGCATCGCAAGCTCAAAGCAACCACAGCAGGAAAACCAGGGTACCCGCAAGCATGGCTGCATGCAGAGGGACTGCTGGCTCCTGGTCACAGCTGCCTTCTGGAAATGGAAGTTACCAAAACTGCCAGCCTCGGTGGGCACTGACAGAGGGCCTACAATCCATGCCGAGGAGAGGGCTCTTCTGCAAAGCCACCACAACAAGCAAATGTTTCTTCTCCCATACTGTTCTTGAGAGGAGCAAAGGTGTAAAACTGCAAGTCCATATGTTGTTTAGCTATACACTGCTTTCAAAGCAGTCATAAAATGTATACAATAGCAGCTCTTTCAAATGCCAGTATTGTGTGCTGATGCATCTTATCTTATAGATATAATTTAAACACTGAGTGTAGGAGATGCAGGACTGCACAGTTTGGTTTTTTTTTTCTGGTTTGGGGGTAGGGGGTCTGTGTGTGTTTGGTTTTTTGGTTGTTTTTTTTTTTTTAACTAAAAACTTGTTTTGGTTAATTTTGCTTCTCTGCCTTTCAAAGAGAGGGGTCAACAGGAAAACTCACAAGGAACCAATTTGCAGACAAGAAGCAAGAGGTGGGTGCTCACCTGCCTGTCCCAAGCTGTGGCCAAGTTCCCCAGGACTGACCAAAGCAACCTGCAGGCTCAGCCACGGGGGCTGCAAAGAAAACCTTGGAGTCGAGGAAGAAAGCTTGATAAAGGATGCAAGGAGAGGGGTGAGCTGAGGAGACGTTTGGCTAAGTCCTTGTCACACATGCATCTCATGTTTTAGAGTAAATGCAAACCCAAAAGCAGTGCCTGGCAGCACAGAGTGAGCAGAAAGCAGGATAAAGTGGACTAGTCTTTTCTGAGGATGTGCTATTCCTGCTTTGAATCTGTCAGAACAAACAGAAAAAGGAAATCAAAATGGCCTTTTTTCGATGACCAAGCTGTCCCTCACGTGACAGCCATTACCCGGGAGGGCCTAGGCAACGTTTGAACTACAGGCAAAAATAAGGACAAAAATAATGCCAAAGGAATGGGTTAAAAACTGCCTGAGTATTATAGCAGCTGAAGCAATTGGAGTCTTTTCACTAGTGGCAGCTGCATATTTTCAAAGGAGCATTGAAGACTCAGAAACTCATGTCCCAGCTGAAGTCAGAGGTGAAGAAGCTTCTTCAAGAGACACTGAGATTCCTCGTTTTGCTGTGCAAACATTATAATCTGTGTTTTGTGTTTAGATGAACCTCACCCCTCTGTCAAGGACTTAAAACATTTGATTTAGCAGCACTCCAGCAATGCTCTGCATCCTCCTGTGCATGGCCCAGAATTTACCCTGCAGTACAAGAGCCTGGTATAAGGGGAGGAAGAAGAAGAAGAAAACCCTGGGAAATATTTCACATGTGCCATTGTAATTAAACAATGCTAAAGACCTCCTATCTTGCCCTCACACGGCAGCACATGGAGGAAGGCCATATCCAGGTCTGGCTTTCCCCCAGCGCCCGAGGCAGGGAGCTGACCTGCAGGGCTGCATGATTTTCAACCTTTGCTCCCCGAAAGCTTGCCCGGCAGGCTAAAGAAGCATGACACATCGCATTATTCTTTCCCTCCCAGATGTGCTCACTGTGCTATGAAATACAATTTACCAGTCACCTGCACTGGAAAACATGGGGGAGGAGGAGAGGGATTTTGGTGCAGAGGAGACCGAGGGTTTTGGAGCAATGCAGTCCTCAGAGCCCTGGGGCAGATGACAAATATTGGTAACCACAGAACACCCAGAGTGGGTTTAGCAACAGTGAATACAGAGAAGCCCAGGGAAGTTTTCTTGGCCATCTCTCAAAAATTTAATCTCATATGAAGAGCGCTGTGCCAGTTCCTGCCATCCTGACTCTGCTCTTGTCATGAAAGTCAAACAGGACATTTCCAATAGCCTTAGTGCGTCAAGCCCAGCCTGTTCTGCCTCAGATGAGGCTGAAAAGACTTGGGATGGAGAAGTTAGGAGGAACTTTTGGGCGGAAACCTAGCCAAAGCAATCCAGTCCAGCTCCTGCAGAGGCAAAATTGTTCCTTACATTGTTTTGAAAGGTATCTCCTTGGGGCTGCCTGCTGCTCCCTCTCAGACACTGAGCAGCAGATTTTGCCATCAGAAGATTTCATCTTTGTTTTCCCTTTCTTGGGGGGTAGGGACGAATCCTGCTACCTCCCTGAGATGTTTCTGCCTTATTTTTTCCCCACTTCTTTCTCTTTTTGCACCCCGTGTGCTCCTTTAGGGCCTGCCCTTTGCTGCTGTGCCTTCACTATTGCCCACTTTTCTTGTCTTCTCCATCTCTCTTAGCTGGGCACTCTTAACCAAGGGTGCAGCTTCATGTTATAGCTAACCCACTTCACAGCAGTCTTCCCTCCCCTGTAACACGGCCAGGCATTTCCATCCCCTCCTTTGCAGATCTGCCAATTAATGCAAGCACAGAACGAGCTGGAGCTGATCTGATGCAAAACAACCCACCAAACCCAGTAATTCCTAGTTTTCACTAGCTCAATGAGCAGAACCAATTCAGGCTGTCGTGGCAGCAGTGCCAGATCTGATGCAAAGGAAAGGGCAAGAATAAAAGAGGCGGGGGTGGGATGAGGCCAGCTATCAGTTTAACTGTAACATAAAACTGCACCTGGGAACAGTAGAGGCATTGTATCGGACGTCCCCTCCATCCCCACACCAGACTCTCTCCTTGCTCCAGGGAGACTCCCACCAACCGCATCCTTTCTTTACCGCCTCTCAGACAGCTTTCAATCCACCTGCCAGCAAAATTTAGAGAGCTACGTCTCACAACTCCAGGTCAGGGGTTTTAATGAAAGCCAAATGTGTTGCAGCACACTCACTCCTCACAGGCAGAGCTTGGGACATAGCCCCGTCTTTCTGTTACTTGTGCCTCTCTTGCTTGTGCAGAAAAGGGAGCAGTGGGGGAAAAGAAGAAATCAGGCAGTAGTTCTCACCACCTTGAGCTTAAATTTCAGTGGCAAAGCATCCGGAGGGGGTGGTGGTATTATCAGAGAATCAGCTGAGATGCTGTATTATGTGGTAGGAGACACGTCCGAAGCAGACAGGTAGATCTGTGAGTCACCAGCCTGGAGACGGTAATTGAAGTGTCCTGTGGTTTCAAACATTGTGAGATGTGGTCCAAGAATTTGTCACTCTCACTTTCCTCCATTTGTGACAGCCTATAGCAGATGTCCCCTCCAATTCTGCCTTTATTTTCCAGCCTGTATGTCTCTGCATGCATAGCATGGTCTCCATCCCCACGCCGTACCTCCCTGGTACTGCCTATACCTCTGCTGCGATCCTCTCTCCTTCTCCTCCGCCACCTCCCGAGCAGGTGAGACCTTGCCTCCACTCACCTTCTACGTCAGACGAGTCTCTCTACAGGAAATCGTGACTGCAAGACTCCAAGAAACAATTTCAGCGCATGGGCCTGCTTCTCTGGCTCCTGACACGCATCCTCTTGTCCAGCTTAATGAACTCCATCTTCCATAACCACACGATCACATACCACGCAAGCCTTAACTCCTGTCTTCCATGGGGGTTTATGACTATTCCTCACTGCGACCGCAGCCCAGAAAGGAGTGCCAGACAATAAAGCATTAAACCAGTCTTCTTCATTACAGGTATTTTTATCAACTGCTCTCATTAAAGAAGTGCAAAGAGATGAGTAATTTGTTTTCTGAGCAGGTCAGTGCACCCTAACTTCATTAATCACTTCTTTTGATCTGCAACGGGAGCCCTGAGACAGGCAGTACAGCCTGCCTGGCTCTGCTTCCAGCTCACTGCCAAGCTCCAGCTACGGCGCAGAGTCCCTGCAAGAGGGGACAGACTCCATCCGAAAGCGAGTGATCAAGCAGTAAATGAGATTAATGCTACATTATTTGATGAAGAAATGAAACAAGGGTGGGTATTTTCTCCATGACCTAACAGGACAGTAATCTAAGCCACCTCATCTTCTTTCTTTTTTTTCTTTACTTCTTTCTTCTTTTTGAGATAATACAAGGTATGTCTCAGCATGAAGGACATGGCTGCCTGTAGAGAGATTTTGACAACTCCCTTCTGAGTGCTAAAATGCTGTCAGCCGAAAAACTGAGCTGTTTGGGCAAACCGATCCAACTCTGACAGACTTCCTCTCTGTTTTCACGTTTTCCCTCTCAATCAAAAGCCTCCCAAAGAATCCATGTTTTCAGTTCAATCTCAGAGAAGGGGGAGAAGAGAGGAGATCACCTACTTATGCTGCACTATTCATCGTAAATCTAGCTGGATGGAGAAATCTGTGAGAGGAAGAGGAAGGCCTCAAAAGTCCCTCACATCGCCCCATTGCACACAGATAGGGGATCTGAATACAACCGTTTTCCTAACTCACATATAGCAACTGCATATGGACTTTCTGACTGCGAGCGAGGGCAGAGTCAGTACGTTTTGGGTGCAGACAGTAACAGCATCAGAAGCGGAGTTTTTAGGCCTGAGTTTATCTCCAATGCCAATAACAGGCAAGCTGCTGGATCAGCCATCCAAAGAAAGCCTTACTGGGATCTTTTTCTATGATCGTTAGGAATCATCTCCCCCTTCCTCAGCCCAAAGAAAATGAAATCTAAGCATTTTTAAACCTTGTCCCTAGCCGTGAATATATCTGTAACCTTTCTGCATCAGTGACGATTTTGAATACAGTTTATGATGATCAAATCCTGGGAGCACTCTTACTGCTTTATGGCAAAGATTAAACATGCTCCTGCCACAGTCAGTAAAAGAGCATCTCTTTCTATCGCCTCAGCCAGGAACTCCACAAATCCCCAGTCCTACAAGGTGACGCAGTGCCAAGCAGCCCAAAAGTACCTTGCAAAGACCACTTGGGGCTGCGCTGGTTTTGCACTCTTTTCACCTTTGCGTGTGACACAGCTCTACAACTCGACGACTGCTGTCTTGCTGTTAGGTCCTTCTCCGTAGTTTTTCTAGCTAAGTGACAAAACATGGTGATGTTTGTTTATTTTTCCTCTTTACTTACCTGCTGTAAATTCAGCTGGGGGAACCTATGCTCAATGTGGTCAATTTAAAATTTTTTTTCTGAAGACCCATGTAGCAGAATAGCTGAATTATAGATTCAAAGAGATTTGAACTCTGTAGCTTACCAATTTTAGTTTTGGTGAAATCAGCTATGGACTTCATAAACTTCATCGCGTCCCTTTTCATTGCTTCATGAAACCAGGAACGACACAGGAGGTTTTGCCATCTGTTCCCTTCATCCTGCTGTCCTACATTTATTTCCTTCTACATGGCCAGGGACTGAGAACTTTGCAATGGGTTAGAAATTACACAAGCCCCCTGACTCCAAAGTAACTGCGCACAGAGCACAGATCCATACATTAAACATCATTCTACCGACAAGATATTTCATACAAGGTCAAATACCATTTTTTAGTACCAGATATCCTGTATTTGGAGCCTAAATTCTTTAAGGCCCTTCAAGCATGTCTCTGGATTATTCTTACATTAGTTGCTACAATGTTACTGTAGACCTTTGGATGACAGTTTTGATTGTAAGTCTGCACACTGCCTAGAACAATAAGATCCTGATTGCTACTTCTTGAATAATACATATTAATTCTTGCCCGAGCCTCCTTTGCACTGTCTGAGTCATGCTGGATGTCTGTCCCCTGCAAGGGCAGCAGACAGGTCTGCAAGGGCACTGTTCTGGCTTGCCAGCACTTGGGGAAGGGTCCCGAGGCACCACCACATTTCCTGATCCCATTGATCTAGCTGCGTACATGCAGGGGGAAGAGGCATGTTACAGCACGTCATTTCTGATGTGTCTGTCTGGGCCCCAAAAGGATGACAGGAGACATACAGCATGACTAAAAATGAGACCACAGGGGCTGAAAAGTACACCCAAAAGGTGGTACGTTTCAGACCAGCTGAAAACTCTTTCAGCTCGTTCTGCCTCAGGCTCCTGCTCTTTCCAGTAAAATATGCTGCTATAAAATGGATAGACAGCTTTAGTACCGAGTATCTTCCTTTGCAACAGACAATATTCAAATTGTCCTTAGTCATATATTCCACCACCTCTGAAACACAATCACCCAACACCTCAATGCAAGGGAAATACTTTTTTTTCCTTTAGAGCTACAACCCCTTAGTTGCTTTAATGAACGTACAGATTTACATACGCTAGCCCTGACCACCATCTCAAGCTAAACTTCCTCTAACAGGCTAACCTTAACCTTGCATTTAGGTTTCTTAAATGAACCTTTGATCAAAGAACCGACAAACTCAAGCTTCAATTCTCTGGCCAACCTGGCCTCTGTCAGCGACGCAAAGCTCTTCCTTCACCCTCTCATGAGCCAAGCAAGGAACAAGAAACACCAGTATTTCTGACTAGGGTATCTGAACAATGTGGGATTCAAAACTTTTAAAGAATTAGCTTCACACTGAGCACACAATGGTAACAACCACCTCATTGCTGAGGGGCCCAGGATGGATACATGCTTGTCTTCCCTGGATCAGGGAAAGGACAGCGCAATTCTGTTCGATCCTTCTTGTTTAGGCTTATATCCAACAGCATTTAGTGGCTTTGGTGCCACTCACAAGGAGGTATGATTTCTGGGCTGGCTTCTGGGGATCGAATACGCAGTCTCAACAATATTGGCCACTCCATCTCTGATTGACATGATAGTTTCAATTGAAGTAACATTGGTTGAATGGCTCAGTGACCACTACAGCAAGAATTGCATGCACACAAGAATCTGACATAAGATAGTATTTCACTTTTAGCAACCTATATTACAAACGACCCCACTTGCTGCAGAGGGATTCTTGAAGCAGCACAGTCTGCTTTAAGAAAAAAGAGAGATTTAACAAAAAAAAAAATTCTGGTGTGGAAACACTTGTGACCCCACCGTGGCAGTGACACCTCCAGAGCAGCATAAACTCACCTTTCTAAAACTAGCCATCAGTCCTTAAGCAAACCAGCTGAACCCCAGGCGAGGCTCAGCCAAAAGTCCACCTTCTTTCAACAGCCCCTGCAGATGGAGGGGAACGCCACTGAGGAAGGTGGCTGCACCGCTCTCTGTGCCAGTCTGCCATTTCAAAGGGAGTTTAAGCTCCTTTGCACTGGAGACTTCTTTGTGCAGGAGTTCAAGCTTTCATTGTCCTTCCCTCCAGGGGTGACTTAATTAGAGCTGGAGTTTGCTTCTCAAGTTACTGGATTTGAGGAATCATGCTGTTGTTATCTCCAGGCAAATCAAACGGAAGCAAAGAGCGACAGTAAATAGGGGGGGGGGGGGGGGGGTAGGCCAAAT
>NW_009269997.1:970828-1011046 GCF_000687185.1 Egretta garzetta
AAAAAAGATAAACCCTGATGCATCTATGAAAAGGACAAGACTTGCTCACCTTCACAGCATGTTGGAGACCCTGGCATCTGATCCTGTATCACTATGTTCAGGGCATTTAGGGAACATGTCCTCTGTAAGCTTTTCCTTTGCAAGAAGCCAACCAAAAATCTCCAGTTGTTTCACACAGATGAGGGGCCAGATTGCAAGCTGCCTGTTACTTGACACAAAGATGGCTTTCTGCTCAGGATAAGCAGGGGTTTAAAAACCACTACAAGATTTTATTAAGGGGTGAGACCAAAAAAAGGGAGCGATTGCAAGAAAAAATGGAGGGCAACAAAATATCTGTGCTGTGGATTGAGGGCAGATACCTACACTTTCTGCTTTACAAGCTGGATGAGCAGGGAAGCAGGTTTTCCCCAGGTACCACAGTCAAGCTTATTACAAAGGTTACAAATGGCTGGAACAAGCTTAGAGCTCCTGGGACAACCAGAATAAAAAACAGCCTGTGAAAAAGCCTCAGTTTGTCAGGTGCTTGAAATGACATTGCTCAAAAGCTGGTGCTGGGAAGACATTTCATTGTCAACCTCAAGCATACACATGTCAGGAAAGACCCCCAAATTCTGAGATTACATCCTAGGACTTTTAAGCCAAAAGCAAATAAACCCCACAAGAAATAATAAATATTATGGATTTAGGCTTTTCCTCGCTGTGCCTCAAAGTCTTCAGGAACTGTGTTTTAAAGCTTCTCGTTCCACTTAAGACTTTTGTACTTTTAAACAGAACTGAAAATCCGGCGACCATGGAGGCTGAGGCACTGGAAAAACCCATCACTGAGCTCAACAACACAGCCACCAGAGTTGACAGCCCTCAAGTTTAACTTCAGAGAGCAAAACGTAGAGCCCGTCTTTGTGAACATTTGTATTTTCGGGGGGGCATTTAGAAAATGAAGAAAGCAGAATATAGCCCCAGACGCCTGATCCCCCAGTGATCCAGTAACAAATTCAGGCTGCTGGACTTTGCATGGGAGCGGACGAGTCCTCATGTGCTCTGTCCTACCAGCTCCACTTGGGATAACCTTCTGCAAGGATATTAATGATAAGCTGGGAACGGGAACATTGTTAAACAGCCACAGTATTGGGGCAGATGAAGTCTGCTCGGATTCATGGCACCATGGATTAGAGGCATACGCTTTAGCTATTCATGGTGCACACCAGACACATGCACAGAAACGCTGTGACAGCTTGAGTTGTTCAGCGGGAGAAATCATATTTGAAACAGCGCGTCAGGTTTTGATTAAACTGGCAATTAAGCAAGCAAGGAGCAACATGCCCTGGGGTTGCAGAGATGATAAGCCAGTTTCAAGACAAATGGCCAAATCTTTAGGTAGTGCAAACGGCTGCGACTTCGCTGCCTTCAGCAGGGCTGTACCTTTCCATGTGAGCTGCGGATCCAGCCCTCTCCTGGGGGCCTGGGACACAACTGGTGATATAAATGGTAAAGAACTGCTTTCAGCTGGGAAGAAGCCACTGTGCAGGGAGGCAAAAATTGACACTCTATACTTATTTCTAATACAACACAGGGGGTTGCAACACAGTGATGGGCCGCCAGCAACGACCCTCATCCATGTCGGCCTCCTCTCTCAGTTGTCGCTAGGCTTCTTTACTAGTGGCAGCAGGGCAAAAAGGGAGATGGGAAGATGAGCAGATACCTGGCATTACCCTCTAACCACCAGAAGCTGGTAAGGGTCTTCGACCCTATTTATAAAGTTTGGCCCATTCACATACTTTTCTGAACCAAAATAACACAACTCAGTGGACTGATGTGTCTTACATTTTCAATGGGACAAAGGAGAACTTAGCAATTCTACCATAATCTCCCCAAGCTGATGATCATCTACTGAAATTTCATTGATCTCATCTATAATGACCTCCTATTGAGTAGAAGTTTTCGAAGATGAAGAAATCAGGGTCATTTGAGGTTAGCAGTCCTACTGCTCAAATTTTAGCTAAGAAAATTGTCACAGGCAAATTAATGCACTGGCAACATCAGAACTGATCAGTATGGGTAACCAAAGGATAGGCTGCTGTCAGATAGTGATTGTGTAGACACACTTTGATGTCAGCAAACCCTTCTTGATCTGGTCCACATTTCCCAGTTTTAGACCAAAGGTCCAGAATTCAATTTAAAATACTATCAATACAGCACTAGCATGGACTGAAAAGAGCACGCAATGAGCTTACTGTGGAGTGCAATGAAATGAGAAAATACCATGACCATCTGAGGATGCAACCTATGAGTTAGCTAGAAAACAGTGAGCATCCAAGCATTCCAGGAGAGACTGCAGTTGGAGAAGGAGAGCCCCACAACATCTATCGGAAAAGCAAGCCTGTGCTCCTAGGAAAGCAGGAAATCCAGAAAAAAATTCAGCCCACCTCAGGAAGATGCAGGACCTAGATACATTCCTGCCTCTCATCCAGAGAGATACCCTGGAAAGGCACCAAGGCTAATTTTTAACCGAAGTCATCTGTGCTTAGCTCTGCAACAAACTATGGCCTCGTAAAAAAGGACATATTCACAGTTAGCTCTGCTGGCCACCTCTCTGTCACGCCTCTATACTCTTGGCATTTGACATTTTCAACCACATCATGCATGTCTCATCTCGCCTTGCTGGTTTGTTGTTAGTGTGATTCACCCGACCATCACAAAATCTGGCACACGATGCACCCCCTGTTAAATGCCAACCCCTCCATGCAAGCCTGAAGCTGAATCTCAGCCCTTGCATCTAGCAATACAGATGAAATACACAGCTTCATCTTAGTATGTAATTAAACACTGGAGAATTCTAGTTAACTTTGGATATGAAATGCAGCTAGGGTGAAACACTAAGGTTTGCTCCCTATGCACAGTTAAGGCGTTGATTTTTATATAGACAAATATGTCACCACTGAGCATAGTTACAATACCTATCCTGATACGAGATTTATGAAGATACAAGATTCCACCCCAGAATTGCAAATAAATCAATCACCCAGTAATTCACTTGGCGCGCTATCTCCTTTCCCCCCAAAAGCAAAATACAGGATGCGTGATTGATCTTCCTACCCAGCGATCAGCAAACTTAAGACTCTCCCTGGTCAGTTCAGGAAGGACTGCCAAGATTTTCCAACATTTGCCACCTGCAGAGGACAGTTATGAGTTACGGAAAAAGGCAGAGTATGAAACAGCCACAAAATAGCTACAGGGACGGCTAGAAAGGACAGGGAATATTGCTTGTTAGACCCCCTCTAGGTAGCTAAACCACAGTTTCTATGCTTGGTCTCAAAATGCAGTGAGTCCAGGGTACAGGGCTCAAAACAAAAACAAGAAGAGCTTTGTGTTGCTCTGGCAGGGCTGAGGGGCCATAACATGAGTCCAGACCAGTGCTGGTCACAAAAACCTGCCCTCTGAATGAAGCCATCATGTGCAAGGATCTATTTTTATCGTGACCTGGAATAAAAAGCCAAAATTTCTATAGGATTGTGACTTTCAAACAACGCTGACTCAAGGGTCACCAAATCTTTCATTTCCATAGAACTATTTTTTTTTTCCTTGGGTAAAACTAAAAAAGTTCCATGTTAAACATAACAATAAAACAATAATATAACAACAATGTAACATTACTGATGACAACAGCAGCATCCCAAAGGCTTGCTTTGATATTTTCCTGCAAAAAAGGGGCAAGTTCCCACAAAATATTGTGATTCTATATCAATGGGACATTTTCCAACAACAACAAAAAAAAAATCATTCTACGGACAGCTGTTTGGTGTGCTGTAGTGTAAATGTACAGTTTTCTACATCTAAGCCCCAGGGTGGTATGAAAAACCTTCAACCTTAACAGAGGAGGAGGCTGACAGCAGTAGTGTCCCAATTATCACCATTTGCCACCTGAATGACTCCTCTCCGGCCTGCGAAAATCTGCTTCTGAATTTCCATCAGGCTGATGCTCTCTCCTCTTCAAAGCACTGACTGCACGTGGGAACATCAGAGGTTGGAAACCAGTACCTAACAAATCAAGACAGTCTAATGGTGTCAGAGTTAGGACCAAATCTTTACTTCACTGCAAACCATAGGAAAATTGCTTAATTCAGGAAACCTGCCCTTTCTCTCACAGTCTTGCTGCCTCATTTTGGTACGGTTTTCCTTTTTCCTTTCCTTTTAAGCTTAGTATTGGCCATCTGATGCTGTCCAACAGAGCCAAGGACCTTCGCTCCTCTGCCAAAGCCGAACCAGTCTTGCCTAGAGGATCCTACGGGAGGGAAAATAGGTAAAGGCACAGAGGTGCAGAATCAAATTAATTAGGTCTGCAGAACATCTTGATGTCTGAGTAGAGTCAGGGAAGCCTACCAAATGCTCAGAACATGTGCACTGCTTGGGACAGCTTCATCCAAGGAGAAAAAAACCTCTTCTGTCTGTAAAGCTACCAAGTATGCCCCTGTCTTCCATGAGAATAAATGTATATTTAGTTAAATCACCTTGGCAACTGAGACAGCTTGCAAATCCTACTTTTTCAAATTTATCTAATCAACGTGCAAATATCTATCTATATATACACACATGTGCACATACATATATATATAAATACATATATAAAAACGTGCACGATTTACTGTTCATAGTACTTCTTCTAGCAGTAGCTTCAGATGACTCTATGCTCAGTGTTTGATTTCAGCTGCTGCAAGATGAAGTCTGAATACCAAACAGGCCTAAATAAACATCTCAGAGGCACAGGTATGGCTTTTACCAAGCCAGCAACCATCTGACCTGCCCTCCAAATGCCTGCGCATGAGAACCTCCCTAAGGAAGCGAGATGAGGTCTTTCTGGAGAAGAGTCACTTCCCCGGGACATGGCCATTGACTTCAAGTAGGGTTTTTAATCTGCTGAAATTCAGAAACAGGGCTAATGTTGACCTTGAAGTACTGTCCATACAAAAAGCACCAGTGTTTTTCAATAGATAATGAAACCAGGTATATAAAAATCCAGTTAGACAAGATGAATTTTTTTTTTTAATGCTTTCAAATTGTCTGAAAGATTTTCTTTTCTAATAACTGGATCCAGTTTTCAGGCATTCAGTACAGCAATCTTTACATTGTTAATAAACACATTTGTCTAATGAATATCTTTTAGCAATCTTGCCTGTAATTCAGGAAACCCAAGCACAGCTGAGATAAAAATAAGCACATACTAAAAGCTCAAATTGAAGAAAAAAAAAATCAATTCAAAGTTAAATTACCCATCTTAAATTTCAGCATAAAGGCTACTAGAAATACAGAGTTCTTGAACTTCAATTAATCTTTAGCTATTAAGCCAGAAGGGAAAAAGATTCTTCAGAGTATCAAATGGGAAGCTGCAAAGAACTCTGATCAGCTTGCGGACGGACGTCACTATCGCTTAAACTCCCATTCTCAGCTCTGTTGGGCTGGTTAACTCATGCTTGTCTTAGACTCCTTTGGGTTTCTGTTTTCCAGTCATCTGTGTGTGACTGCCCGCATGTGTGTGGCATACATTTTCCAGCTTCACTTCTCAGGGATTAATTGGCAGAAGTGCTTGTCATGGTTAAATAATTTTATTTAATTTGCACTGTGTGAACATATTTGGGCAAAAGGGAAAAATAATTAAAATTTAATTACTTTTTTTTTTCCCCTTTATAATGAGAAACAGTTGCATTCCTTGGAGACACAACTGGGAATAGAACATCACTCAGTTTTATTGTTAAATATGCAATAATAAAAAAAAAAAAAAAAATCAATGATCAATTTCTTGTAGTAGACTGACAAGCCCAGGATAGGTAAAACAGATCTCTAGAATCAACGACAACTGAAGCTTATAAAGATACCTAGGGGACAAGATAGCATCAACATCCTATGGAAACATCCAAAGGACTTTCTTACACATTTCTAAACAAACAAACAAATAAATAAATACTTTTACAAAAAGGCTAAAAGATGTCTCTTCAATGAGCCATGCCAGCAATGGGAAATGCCACCTTTAGTGATAGGCCAGAGTCTCTGCCATGCATGTTAAGGGATTTCCTAAAACTTGACAAGCTCTCCTTTTTTCTAATTTCAGGCAAAAATATTCATTTGTTTTCTGTGGCTTCCAAGTGGAAATAAAACTGCCTAAGCCCCCCTCTCCCCTTGATGTCATCTCTCTTATACATGGTCAGCAGAAAACGGTTTGGCTTTATAAAAGAAAGTAGAGGAGGTGAATCAAGCAGCTACTGGAGGTGTATTACTATTATTTGTGGCTCTGTGATACACAGAGCTGCTTCTCCTGGAGTCCCTGGCTCTTTCCTAGGTCCGTCTTCAAACTACTACTGTTTAAAGACCTCACCTGCAGCCATCCACAAGCCTCACATTTTCCTGGGCTGCTTGTTTGATACCAATAGCCTCAGAATTTTTTTGACACACTCCACAATGGCTAACAGGCAACCTCTATGGCAAGATGTACCCACAGAGGTGCATACGCATTCTTGGACAGCCCAAAACACTACTGCCTCTGCTCCCGCAGAAGATCCTCAATGCAAAGATGGCTCCTCTAAGCTTCTCCACCAAGGAAATAGGTCACATTACAAAGTGACTTTGGAGGAATCAGGTTAGCACCATGATGCTAAACAGGTCTCTGCAGTCCATGCACAGAAGCAAGAACCATGTTTAAACATCACGTCGCAAGTTGTGGATAAACCTCGTGTATTCGCAAGCCCGTCTGTTGCTTCTGTATCCACAAGGCTTCCAGGGAAGATGAATTAAAGAAATGCACCAATGCATGCTAGATTTTTAATGATTATTCCTTTTGCAGATTAAAATCAGCTTTCAAATCCGAGCAGGAAGAGGACAGTCAGGCCACTGTAACAAAACCTTCATCTGAAGAGGACCAGCTTTTACAGCTCTGGATCTACTCACTAAAACAAAGACATTCGTCACTGATCAATGTCAACTAAGTGTAGAAAGAAACTTTTCACATCATTTGCCCCCAACCTAGAACTCACCATAAGGGGGAAATTTAATGAAACACGTAAAGGCCATGGTTCAACAAGGCGATGCTTACCTCCTTCAGTGTGCAAATCAGGCTGCATGGAAATCAGCAGCGCAAACCTCCTATTGGCACTACCCTACACCAGTTAGCCCCAAAGATGTTTTGACATCATTTTGCCTAATTTGAATCTTTTTTCTTTCGTTACTGCTGATGCATACACTGTCAACTATGATGAGGTGATGACTTCCAAACATGCACAAGATCACTGTGGTCACAAATTACAGTGTAAAGGGAAGAGAGGACTTCCCAAGCCTTCCTTGATACATACCCATTTTAAGGTTTCTGCTCTCCAATGAAAAAGTGAGAAAGAGGGGGTAATATGTCTACTGTCACAGTGCTTAATCTAATGAAACCACAGCCTTGATAAAGCCTCTCTCAGGTGGTCAATAACCATAAAGAAATGCCTGAAGGTAAAGTTCATGCAAAATACCATAAAACGTGGTGTTAGAAAAAAAAAAAAATCTGACAGCATAGTATTTCATTTGAATTAAGACATTTTTAGTGCAGTCAATTTATATTTGCATATTAAGAATATGTCAACCTCTTTCCATCAGAGTTTGCCAGTACATTTTGACATGAAAAAATTGGTGTAACAACACTCTTAATACAATTAAGTGTTATTTACCAAAGTGCTTCTTGTATCCTCTACAGTTCACTTCCCTGCATTATCACCTTTTTTTTTTATCCAGTGTAAATACAGGCTCCTTTAAAAAAAGGGTGGGAAACAAAAGGCAAAAGAACCAAACCAACAATCAGAAAATCCATTTGGAATTAAATCTTCCAATACCTTATGGAAAAACTGCTGGAATGAGTTTTTGGCCTTTCCAATGGACAGATGTTCTCAACGAGAAAATTAGAACTTGATGACAAACTCCAAGGTTTAAATGTCACTCCCTACCACTCTGGTTCAAATAAAAATGGAAGTGGCATTAAGAGAGCAATATGCAAGCTCCACAGACTGGTAATTTCTTCTAACTAAAAAGCAGCGTTTACAGACACATTTAGTGACACTCATCATAAAGTACACATCTGAAAGTAGAAGGCTTTCTTGGGTTTAGTGCCCAGAAAGTTATTTTCTCACTGTTAGTGAATTATTTGCTTTCTCACTCTACTCAGGAATTCACCACTCCACGTAACAAATTTCTATCATCTTTAAAAAAAAAAACCAACAAAAACCTCAGACCTACCAGTAACTCCCACAGAAGGCAACTGTGAGCACCGTCTGAGCAAGGTGCAGAGTGCAATTCAAGAAGCACATTTTTGACTTTTTACATATGATGCAAAAAGGACTTGCTGGCTGGGCAGTGCAACAAAAAACATTTATAATGCGAATATTATTTTACCTCTTTAATACTGGGAGAGAACATCCACCCAAGCAAAGCACTCCGTGAAGTGATGCACTGATTGTCTGGGTGCCTTTCTGGAAGGTACACTTTAGTTAAAGTCAAGTCATTAGGCTCAGTACAAGAGGAAGCGGATGAAATCCAATCGAATGCATTACAGAGGTCAGACTAAATGAGCTAATGGTCCCTTCTGGTCTTAAAAAAATCTATTAATCTAATTTAATTCTCTGTTCTAGTCTTCATACCAGAGTCAATTTAAACTCATTTATATGAAAAGAACACATCACGGCAGCCTTGCACAACACACCATGTTCTGACTATGCAGTTTTTGGCTACCCAAAAGCTTCATTTACTTCCCACCGAGCTCAGGAGGAGGCTTTGTTTATCCATAAAGACAGCTTATATTTACAAGCAAGGCACCGGGCAGGGGCACCTCTCCCAACATAATGTTGGATGAGTCTGCACCTTAAACTGTACAAACCAACCAGAAACTTTCCAGAGTACTTTCCACCTTGGCTTGGTTTTTGGGTGCTGGCATTCCTCATCCTGATACTTGCTGTGGTGAAGAGCACAACACTTTTATCAATAAAATCTGTTCCAGTCACTCCAAAGATATTTCTTGTGAATAACTTGCAACACAGTATTGCACCAAGAAAATACTTGGCAGTCACTGTCCAGCAAGAAAAGCAAGCACTTACATGGAGAAGTCCAAAAATATTCATTGCTGTTAGTTCCTCAAGTGTATACACATGCTCCCATCAAGCAAATAGATTTTATTACCCCTCTCTCTCTCAAAAAGTCAACTTTTTTTCTTCTCCATGCAGCCTTCCCCTGGTATTTCCCTCCTCCTGGACCCTCAGTGTTCACATTAACATTACCAGTCATTTGCTTACTTCAGCAGTACAAAAACCACAAAACATCACATGAATTCAGGCTGATTGACCTTAGTGAGCCACAGCATCCTTCACACATGCCTTGGATAGAGGGAATAATTTAACACAGCCAGAGGGGCAACTGAATTTGAGGCCAACACACTGGGGCTCACAAAAGCTCTTCTTCACATGGTATGTCGGAAAACCCCTATGAATGGACTAAGAACTTCTCTGCTGGCATATCTATACTTGATGCCACCTCTACTTTTTCTCTCTGGTGCAGCATACAGTCGGCCCTTTCCCTGACTCCATTCTAAACATCGACAAATGAAAAAGAATCACAGAGCTGCCTAATGCCTCATCTCTCCAATGGCTGGGTTAATTTATTCCGGCTATTTGAGGGAAGCATGAATGGCACCCCAGTAAGCCAGCTCAGACTGGTATAAAGGCAGCTGATTTTCCAGTCTTCTGTCGTGGCCAGCGTTTAACTTCTATAGTTTTCAGCTCTGATGTTTATTTGCTTTTCTTCCCCCTCCCTTTTGAGCCTTAAGCAGCTGGTATTCTGTGAGAATACAGAACCGAGGAACTACGTAACATGAAACATGCTTATTCAGTGCCAGTCTTTTTAAACTGAATCCCATGTTTCAGTGAAATTTGCCTTAAGTCCTGTTTCTTCTCAGCACATTTTAATCAAGCAAAAATCCTATTTACAGTGAAGAAATCCCATTACAGCGAACAACCACTACATTGTTTTAATGGACACATCTCTTCCACCTAAGCCTTCATCATCTGCTTTGCCTTCCAATCATGAGCACACCCTTAAAAAAAGAGCCTTTTCAACACAAAAATGTAGGGCAGATATTGCAACTCAAATTCATATGGATATTCACTATTTGTTCCAGTTTACAATTTATATTTATATATCCTCTTTGGATACTTTAGACACATATAAGAAGGTCAAAAAGCCTTTTGCTGACAAAATGCAATTCCTTCCAAGGCAAACAAAATTCACTGAGGACTCGCTCCTGAATCCCCTAGTCCAAACTCCCACCAACTTCAGAGGATTTGTCTGAATAATGGCTGAGCTGAAACTCCCCAGAAGCTTTTTCATTATATCAACCTTTACTCATGCATACCTGGCAGACTCACCCAAAAGAAGTGGACACTGTTGTATTCTTGTTTTTTTCACAATCCAACTCTCTCGATTTAGCATGGTTACTAACGCCAAAATGCACTTTGAGAAGGTATGCTTCAAAGTGCCTATTATCTTTTTTCTGGGATCTACCTATCTTCCCCTGTCAGGCTGCTGACAGCATGGCCAACTAGCATTTCACAGCCCTTTGTGGTTGCTCCCATTTCACCCATGGAGATCTTCAAACTAGGTATCAAGATTCTTTTTGTACCTTCAACCTAAATTCCCTTCCTATAAGCAGTCCATCAAATCCAACCCTACTGTGAGAGTTCAGCTGGATTTCTGAGGATAAGGTTGACCTTTACATTCCTTGTGTATACCTCCAGTACTTTTTATGAGCACAGTTATACCTTAGGAGTCTGGAAAGTTGACTTGCTGACACATCTGAAGGATGGGGAGATGCTAAGGCCATCACCACAACTTCCTGAAGCCAAGGGAAGGCTCTATAAAGCCTCCCCATTAAAGTTTCAGTAATTTTGTAGCTTACTCCTAAAGAGCTTTTTATTCCTATTTAACGTGAGTATCAAGGCCAGCAGTATGAAGGGCATCCAATGCATCCTCTGCTTGCTTTGACTCTAAAGCAGAATATGGCAGGGCATCCACACCTGCTTTTTTGGCTTTATTGGTTAAAAAAAAAGAAAGAAAACCTGGCATGGAAGCACTGCAGAGTGCTGGCGGCATCGAAGAAGTTAATTAGCAACATTGAACTAGACTTCAGGAGACGAGTCTTAATAAGTGCTGCTAAAAATATTACAGCAGTCATTTCCAGAACAAACACAATCAGTGGCAGACGAGCGAGGAGAGCGATCCAGACCCATGAGCTGCCATGGTGGAGGTATTTTCAGTGGGGAGCAGGAATAAAGGCTGCTCATTTTAAAAACAGAGTAGGAAAAAAATAAGCTGGCACATGAAGAAAGCATCTGGGACCCCACATCCCAAGCCAGGCTAGTGGCTCTGCAGCCAGGCCAGAGCAGAGCTGCAGGGAGCAGAAGGTGGTTGTGCCCCCAGCCATGAGGAATCAGGTGCACAAATATAATCCAAGCTAAAAGGGTAATGTCTTGAGAAGAAGCCTGGCAGTTTATAATCCTGTTTTGGGGTGGGAGGAGAGGAGCTGTCAGAGGCAACAGCTCAAAAATGGAACATCCTGGAGTATCTTGCCAGGGCTAAACCCCCAACCCTGTGCAGACCCCCATTGCTGCACACAAGCCAGCAAAATCTGCTGGCCAAGGTATAAACGATGCATTCATCGCTAGAAAACGTGTAAAAATCCAGCACTTAAAAGCTGTCTCTGGTACATGATGCAGTCCCTTCCTCCTGCAAAAGGCAGCCTTGGACATTTGCTACACGTCGCCTCTCACTCCCTGCCTCTGGCAAACAGCTCAGACCCAAAGGGCTGGCACACTCATAGCTGTGTTTGGTGCAAAGTATTTGCATCAGACTGATAAGTTGTGGTGGATGTCAGCGTGACAACCTGGTGGTCTTGAATGTAACAAAACAATTAATCACAACTCCAGGCTGGTTCTTCAAGTCAAAGAACTTGCTGCAGAAGAGGAAAAGCCGCTATCCTTCATACGCACTTTATGCTTTTTTCCCCTATGCAATCACCCCGCTATCTTCAGTAGTACATCCCATGCTCTCTGCCAGGAACAGCCGCCTCAGCTTTTCAGACACGTTCTTGGCAAGGTGCTTTCCCCCTCCTGGTGTTTGGCAGGATTACGAAGTGCCGAAGTCTCTGGCCTCCTTTTGTTTTGAAGCTTGAAAGTGAAGTTTAGCTTAATCACGTTGTCTCTTGCTGTCCTTCGCCTACTGCAACCATCCTGGCTGCCCACCAGCCCAGTCCCCAAGCAATCGAGCCCCCACTTGTGAGCCCATGGGAAGAGGACCCCAGCCCATGGATATTGGCTGTGAATTCACAGCATGCAGGGCGTACCGCAGGCTCCCGTTTGGTGTGCAAGGATAACAACTGATCTCCAAAGAGGATACAGCAGTATCCCAGTTGAGCTGCCAGATGGGTTAGGTCTGCTGTAGCATTTTCTCAGGCTAGCTCAAATAGGTGATTCGTAGTAGGAGCAGTGACTCAAGGAAGAGGAGGGCTCCTCCACCTCCATTTGGTAAGGCTATCTCCTGTTTCATGGTCCTACTGAGAGAAGTACATTTTCATGTAGGAGGAGGGAGCAACCACATATTTATTCGTACTGGAGAAGCACCGAAGGTACTCCCGCTGTGCTAACCAAACAGTATTAATATTTATGAAATGTTCCACAAAGGGAACGTTTTGAAGCTGAGGAATTTTGCATTTTTTAAGGATATTTTGTGAAAAGGTAGAGGAAAGAGCTCAAACTCCCGCTTTCCTGACAAAAAGCAGAAATCCCTAATTCCAGAAAAGTGTCCAGTGGTATGATACCTTTTAATAATTTTTTAATCAAACACTGCTTTACAAAGAGGGAAAATTTAAAACAGGATGAAAATGAAGAGACAGATCAGGCCTCAAAATGAGGAACAAATGCAATTCTGGATCCCAGAATACCCCAGGTAGGAGAAACACCCTCCTGTCCTTCAGAGCTTAAGGCACCAGCTGTCCAGCAAATGTAGGTTGAGATGCCAGCTTTGTTAGAAAAGATGAAGAGTCTCTGTGCTGCTTTCTTCACCTCCAAACTTAGACACGTCTTTCTATCTTAAATAGCAAAAAGGGACTGAAATATTTATAGAATAAATGGGGCACGCATATATGGGCAAATATTAGAGGATAAAAGCCAGGGCCCCAGTCACGATACATGTTTAGCAGAGGCTGCTGAAAGCAAGCGCTGATCTCCCTGAAAACCTCCAGCAATACTGTGCAACCAGCAGCTGTCACTGTAAGCAACGAAGAGGAACAGGAGCCAGAGAGCTAGGGATGCTCCTAGATGGGAGGAAAACAACTGGAAAATAAAAACACAGGAGAAGGTGCAATTAAACACTCAGCAGCTCCCTAAAAATGGCCTCTGTCCGCCAGGAGAAGCTGCTCATCAGAAAGGCTCTGCTGGCCTTTTAAAATGCAGCCTGAATTCAACTTCAGAGCTACTAAGCGTGGCTTATCACAATGGGATCTGGAAGCGATGGCAATTCATATCCTGTGCACAAGTGGGTTTTAAGATGCAGCAGCCCTTTCAATGCATTTCCCAGGCCAGGATGTAGGGCGCTGAAGGCGAGCAGCGCAGGAAGCCGCTTTCAGCTACCTATTAGCACGTGACAGCTTTGAAACGTTCAAGATCCTCTGCCCACTATCCACATTACTCAGCTGTCAAAGGAAAGGCCTCAGACTTATGATGTGAAAATTACATTTTAACGAGGTGTCATATGTGTTTAAAGTTCTTATTCATCACTGTACTGCCACATCTTTTACCCAAGACACAAATGCACTTAATTAGCATATTATAAGGACAGAGGGTTCACCTTATCTGCATTGTAAAACTGCCTTAGGAAAAAAAAACAACACCACCAACCAACCACTCTTACTGAATAAATGGTTGCAATCACATGTCAAGAGAGCATCCCCAAATATTTAACAAAATGTGAAGGATAAAAGTCTGACATGCACCCTCTGAGTTTTTTAAAATATCACAGGTATGGAAGGAAGCCTCATATCACATTTGATTACTGGACTGGCAGTCCGCAGTGTTAATATGCAATGTAGGGAAGCCGCTTAAGCACAATGAGGCTGCATTAGAAGTCCTGTATCATATCACTGTCTTCCTTATGTATTGGACATATTTATTTATTAACTTCATACATCTATTAAACACCCCACATTGTAATGCCTGGGTGTCCTAGACTAATTTAAAAGGGAGGAACAAAACATCTCCTGAAAGTAGATCTGTATTTCCCACATCACTGGGAATGGCTGCCAGGACATCCAAGTCCCAGACAACACAGAAGGATCCTCATCCTGGTTTGAGTCCTTCGCTGGAGTTCTTCACTGCTGAACTACAGGACAGGCTCCAGTCCCTACCCTGGTCTAAGTGCTCAGCCAGCATACCCGGAGCCCCTGTAAGAGAGCTGCCAGCGCTGGCGTGGGGCACCTCAGGCATTTAAAAGAGAAAACTTTCTTCTTCTGGTCTCCCTGCCGCCCAGGGACCCTCCCCCTGCCGGTTCCCAGCCAGGAGCCGTCACTGCCCGGGGAGGTGCAGAGATGCAAAGCCAGGAGCCCTGTGTTTGTATGCAGCACGGCGCCGGGAAGCGGGATGGGAGCACTTTACCTTTTTGGAGAGGAGGATTTGTTGATATTTTCTTGAATTTGTTTACGCAGACTGTATCGCAAGTGGGTGATGATTAAAACAGGTAACTCTAGTGAATATTAAAACTGATTAGGTTGCAGAAAATTTTTCATTCTGTTGATAGAGTCTTTCGCTTCCCTCTCTGCACATGCCTACTGGGGCACATAAAAAAAATAACAACCTGAATACCTTTCTGGGTTCAACTTCTTGAAGAATGCTATGGAAAATGCTGCTAAAGTGGCAGAGCTATTCTCACTATCACTTCAAATTAGCAAATTGAAAAGCAGCTACACAGAAATAACCCAAAAGCTCAGGAGCATTTATGGAAAATCATCCTCCAAAAAACTCATTTAAAGGCCAAACAGCTCAAAGAAAATATGCTTCAAAGGCTTTTGGTATTCTCAAGTTCACTTCTTGAAGGTAGATATTAATGACAGGTTCCCTGGGATTTGCAGGCACTGAGGAGCGTTTGCTTTCAAAACTGCTTCAGGGATAACTGAAAACAACCCCAGACAAAAGGGAAAAAAAAAAAAAAAAAGACCAGGGCAAATCCTTAAAATGCAGCTTTTCCCACTTCTGAGAAAAATGAACAATTGCTTTTAATTCAATCAAGAGCTCTGAATTGCTTCTAGATCAGCTGAATCCAGCTTTGTGCCTCACTTAAGACTTCAGAATATTTTGTCTTCCCTGGTACCTTCAGCTGCTACAGAAGCTGAGCACAGAAACTTCTGGGTTTGACACTCATTTACTCTGAGGAGTAAAAGCCCATTTTTTCAAACAGCGGGTGAGAGAAGCTCTGCGACAGTGAAGATCTCAAATATGTACCAAACCTACAGGCACAAACAGACCTTTAATTAAAACTCACAGAAAATATTTGATCACTGTGAAGAGTGAGAGGATGTGGTCCCTGCCTTTCCTATATGCTAAGCGACGCCTGCCTCCTCTCATTTTCCCTGCACGATTTGGGAACAGACTGAAAATGTTTGATTCTAAGTGAACTGGAGCTCCTAGCACCTGTTTTTTATTTTAAATATCCTTGAAATGTATGATACCAGAGACTTCAAATATGTTTCTGGCTATTTAGGTAGCTAAATATATCACTTTTCTTGTTACGATCAATTTTTGGTTTTAAGGGCTCTTCTCCTAAAACTTCACCCTTAATTGTTTTTTAACAACCCATTTGTTTGACCCATCAATTTTACAATCTTTCTTTTATTTTCTAATTAAGCAGATATTGTTTACATATTTTGCTACTCAAACTGTAACCCCATGGAAAATGGCTGCATTGAACATTGCCTTGCTCTAAACACACAAACACTGGTGATTTTGGAAGAGAAGAGGGGAAACTCATATCCACAATCAATTCTGTAAAAAAATAACTAAATAATCAAATAAAAATATCCCGGGTCTTCTGCTTTCCATCGGCTCCTGTTCTGCTCTTTGGTGGAGGAGCTGGGTTTAAGCCAGCCATATATTTAGTATTACATATAAAGCAATGCAGCATGAAATTTGGCGCTAACCAGAAAATGTGTTGCACTGAACTTGGAAGTAAAAGACTCATGCAGACCTGGTCTCCTCGCTCTTCTCTGCAAAAAAACCCTGGTGTCAGGCAAGTGTTTGCTCACCTATTCAATTCAAAATCAGTGCTTCTGTTTGACTGACTTGTAAAATGATGTTCCCGCTAATCAGGCTGTGCAGGTAACGGAGCAGTAAACTCCCTCGGCAAAGGTATTTTTCTTCACTTTGAAATGCCTTGGCCTATTTGAGCTGCCTCATCGAGAATTTCACTTGCTGTCAGAGCAGTCCTCTCAAAAGTCCTCTAAATGTGCAAAATAGTGAGGTAATGGGATCCTTATGCATTTCTGCCAAAAAGGAAATCATGGCAATTTTCAGAGAAGAGAAACTCATGTAAAATTGAGCTTTGTGCCCACATTACAAAGCTATCAAAAATTGCTTGAAAGGAACGTTAGAGAAGGCTCACCAGATTCCCTGACGCCAGCTTAACCCTCTCGTTTCCATCACCTAAAGCCAAAAATTCCTTCAGCTTTCCATCTGAGGCACTGGAGGATTTTAAATTCTCATCCAAACATGAGTGAAATTAAAGGGGCTTCAAACCAGAGTGATGCAAGGACAGATCAAATCCTTGCACTTCACAGACTTTCAGCCCTCTGCAAGATTTTCACCTGCTCTCCCGTCTTACCAGCTTAGACTGGGAAAAAGGCAGGAATAATTTCCTTTTTTATAGGAAAGAACAAAATCTGTGGTTTTCGCTGATTATAGCTTTTTTTTATTAAAGATGCTATTACTGACAATGGTCACCACGTGAAAAAGCGGCAGCAGAGAGTCTGCTGTAATACTGGAAATAACTCACTGGAAAGGAGAGAAACTCTGTGAAATAGAAGGGATGCAATTGATTTTCACTCCTCGGGGATAACCAATAGCTCACAAATTGCTCTGCTTCACTCCACCACTCAGAAAGTACATGCTCATCATTAAGTTGGGAGAGTGAGAAGTATTACTTCATTTTTTGTTCATCTGAAATCTTGCAGAGGTCAACACCATTGAAAACATCCCTGCTTCTCTCGTAACAGTCACTAGGTTTTGTTCATCTGCCTCCTCAAGATTTCCTTTTCCTCTTCCTTACATTTTTGTATAAAAATGAGAAATTCACTGCCATTTTACTACTTTTATTCCACCCTTCCCCAGATTTTCATATCCACAGTTTCTTTCAGCATCTCCTGATCCATATTTTATATGGATAATGTGCTGCACACAGGAAAAGAAAAAGAAAAGCTCAGCAACAGAATCCTCTCCACTTCTCTTACGCAATCTGAAGACCTGAATCTACTCATCCACTTCCAAGTTTCTCCTTAACAAAAAAGAATGTTTTGGGAATAGGTATGTTAGGAATCAAATAGTTTACTATACTATACTAATTCTGCCTTTCCTCTTACTTTTTCAGCCCTTCTGACATACAGAGTCCACCGCAGAGGAACTACCTGGTAGCTATGACTACACTGCGCGCAGCAGTGGCCATTTAAACATGACTGAGCAAAGGCTGTTTGGAAATTCTTGCACTGTCCAGTGAGTTTGACCACAATCTAGGCTAAGTCATGTTACTAATAAAATGGCAACTGTGAACATAATACTTGCAAAATGATGAAGAACTTGGTAAAGTTAAGTGAATATAACCCAACTAAGTAATTACTGGCATAATTTCTAACAGGAAAAAAGGTGGAAAAGCTGGGAATCCTCTGGGGACCAGACACTCCTCTCTTAGAGAAAGTATAATAAGGCACAGTAAGTCATGAAAGGCTTTAAAAAAAAAAAAAAAAAAAAAAAGAGGCACCTTTAAAGAAAAGAAGCCAACAATCTGGAGGATTTTGTTGTCGATTCCCTGCCTGACTCAAGACACACACTTGTGGGTGCATGCTCACGTATGCAATTAGCAGCGGCTTCCCTAAACAGCCCAAACTCCCCCATCTTAATGGAATGAAGTCATTTAAACTGGCTGGCAGTTTTCCCCCAGCTGTTTGCAGCAACAGTACCTCCCATGCTTTGTTTTGCCAAAATTCTTGCAGAAAGGAAGATATCTGGTGTACGGAGGAAAACTCAATTAAGGAGAAACAGAGAACTGGAACAGGCTGCCCAGGGGGGTTGTGGAGTCTCCTTCTTTGGAGATATTCAAAGCCCGCCTGGATGATGTCCTGTGCAACCTGCTCTGGGTGAACCTGCTTTAGCAGTGGGGTTGGACTAGATGATCTCCTGAGGTCCCTTCCAACCCTTGCCATTCTGTGAGATCCCTGTGATGCGGACAAGGCCGTAGACATTTGGAGACTGTTTCAGGTTAGTTACGGGTAGTACACTCCTTTCTCCATTTCATTTCAAACTAAGATTAAAAAAAAATACTGTGCACATATTAATGTCAGAATATCTATCATAGGTCTTGTGGTGGGGCTTAATTTACAGAAACACAGGCAGATCAGTAAGACAGGAGTATGTTAATTTTACATCGTATCTGCAAGAAAAACAGAAAGCCCGATTCGGATTTTGGCTTGGTATTAAAACCCTTACCTGCTCTGCTGTCCAGTGGGCCAAAATCCAAGGAATATTTCACGACGTGATAATTGTTCCACACGTAAAGGAGGTTGTCCCGGGGATTATAATCCACAGCAGCAATGTACTGGTAGGAGTTTGGGAAGGGCACATCCACCATGCTATCCTTGCTTTGGTCAGTGTTATATATGTAGTCTATTTTATTCCCTGTGGCTTCATTGTCGTCATCTTCATACACAGACTTCACCACGTATAAAATCCCACAGATCATGAAGGCGTTAGAAGCTGACCTCTTGTCATAGGCAGTATCCCACGTCCCTTCAATCCTTAATGTGTAAGGGTTTAACTGGCTAATGACTATTTTGCCATTATTTTGTTCTGTTGCATAGATTACCCACAGCCCGTTCTCATCCACAGCCAGGTCTATATCAGACTTGCCCCCCCAGCGGTAGGGAGAGGTGTCATGGTAATTCGCATTAGCTATAATAGCCTCCCCGCTTTTTATCCTTGTCCGCAAGTCAAACTTGACTATGTTCCTGGTTCGTTCCTTGTTGAAGAACAAAGCCCCATCGTATACCACGAACCCTGTGCCGTCTACCCGGTGCGGGAGCTTGTAGGTCGTGGTTGGCCTTCCGGCAATGAAGTCATCCTTGGAGGAGTACTCCGTCAGCGTGTCCGTCCGATACGGTGTCCAGGGCATGTAGTAGATCTTGTCGGATGCCTGCAGAGGGTCCTTGCACCAGGCACCGGACTGGTGGTCAGATTCGAATAAGTGTTCACTCTGGTATACTCCTTTCAGCAGTCCAGGGCAAAGAAAAACTGACAGAGGGGGAAAGAATTTAAAACAAAAAAACAAAGTTAATGACAATCCAGGGTGGTTGGCCCGAACATCTCAAGAGCTTCTAGTTCTGGAGCAGAGGACACTTGAGATCAGAGGAAACCCAAGAGTAATTCTTTGTAGCTGGAGACTAGCCTTCCGAATGGCCATATCTCTAGAACAAGATTTGCTCCACTAAACTGATTTTTTTTCCCCTGCTTTTTCTGTCAACTGTGGCTCATTTTCTTATTGCTTTTCAAATCTATTTTTACAGGTGTACTTACTTGGACCGCTTGCCTTTGTAAACTCTGAAATGAATATGTGCCCCCAAAGGATTTCTGGGTTTGTATTTCCAGATTATATTCTGCAGTGAATCTGTACCTAATGGGTGAAGGGGTAAACTCCTGGGGAATTGATCCACATATTTATTTCAACAGCCCACAGAAGAGTGGCCTAGAAATGGAAATAAGAGAAAGAAATTCCCATCCTTACAGCCCAAGCGATATTACATATTTAAAGGGTACCAGTAGCAACGCAGAGGCGAATCCCTTAGCAACTTAGAAGAGCATTTAAAGCAAAGGGAACAGGGGGGAACACCCATCTACAGATCTGTAGTATAACTAGAAATGAGACTTTCAAAGCTGCTACGGGACACATGAAACATGCAGTCCACACAATTAAAAACGAATGATGTATGGATGCTGAAAGGAAAAGACAAGGAAGGAAGGAAGGAAAAAAGGAAAGAAGGAAGGAAAAGAATAAAGTTCACTGGAGAGGAACCCAAGGTCTAGATTTTAATCAGTTAAAAAATGTCCTGTTAAATATAGTAGTAATTCAAACTTAAAAACATATACCTTCTATTGTTACATGAGAGGAGCACAGAGGAGCGGTTTGACTAACCGGGGTGCTTTGCTGCTCAGACTTCGGGGGGGGCTGAGAGGGGCCAGGGCATGCCCAGCACCCAGGAGGAGGCTCGGACGGCGCCCAGCTGACCTTGGCATCATGGGAACACCAACGTCAAAAGGCCAGCCAGCTGGATGGGGAGACAAAAGGAGGCATGCTCCGGAGCAAAACTGGCTCACTCGGCCCTTGTCATCCCCAGTAGCACCCTCCTGACCTGGAGGTGCTGCACACACTTCAGGGGGAAAATGTTTGTTGGTTATTTGTAATGTTGATCTCCATTGAGAATGAGTAGTACAATAACCACGACGATGGGATGGGCAGCAGGGAGGCGTGAAGAGGTATCCCACCACACACTTCTGGTAGCGCGAGGCTGGCAGGCGGGATCCCGCGTTCACCCTCCCTGCTTGGAGCATAACCAATTAGTTTTGGAAATGCAGAAATTGGTAATATCCACTGGAGAGCGAGACAGGAAGAAAATCAGATTTAGTAACTGGTGTAAAAGTATATTGCTCTATTGGAATCTAAGTAACCACCCAGTGTTGTTGATAAAGGAGTGCCGTTTCCAAGAGGCTTTTATGGCATGATTAGGTATACTTAGGCACATACATATGTATGCACACTTTACAAATTCTTTGGGGCAGGAGAAGAGTGAATTATCTAAACCTTAGAATAGAAATTTTATGAAAAAAAAGTGGCACTGGTAAAAACTTTTCAGCAAAAATGAGTTATCTGGTGAAGTTGAGCAGCAGAGATACTAAATAAACTTCAACAAAAAAGTAGTGAGAATTAATGACAAAGTATTTCAACTAAAACGTTAAACTGTTAAATAACTTAGCCTATACATAAGTAAAATATATATATAATTTGAAGGTATTTAATTACCTTTTTGTTCCACTTCTATTGTAGAGAGAGAGGTAAAGAGAGAAAGGAGAAAAGAGAATAGATTAATGGTACTGTATTGGCCAGGTACTTTTCTTTACCTCTTTCATATGAAAAGGAAGCTTCATTAATTTACTTCAGTATGTGAACATTTCATATATATATATATATATAAAGCCTTTCCTCTGATATACACTGGATAATATGCAGATAAGATGAACAAAACACAAATAAATTTTAACTTTACAAAAATCTTTAAGAAGGAAAAAAAAAAACCAAACCCAACACTTGGGACATACCATGCCCCCTGAACTATTTGTGATACCTCGTCAGCAGCAGCCTTGGACTAGTTTCACAGAGCAAAATGAAATACCCAGACACTGAAATGTGACTGATACAGATTTATGTATAGAATAAAAACTCCAGGGAGAAACTTTATGGAATATACATCTTCATATATTTTTGCCAAAACCCTGTAAAACAGAGATCCCAACTTTAAGCAGGAGAATATCCCCTTATGACATGAACCGAGAACTTAGGAGTCAAATGAAGTCCATTGGTGGATGTTCGCAGAGTCCTGTCCTGTGTCTCAGGGAAACAAGCTTTAGTAGGACTTGGAAAAAAACATTTAAAATATTGTAATACTTCTATGATTTATGAGATCCCAAAGACTTACAGTGTTAATGAGTTAGAAATATCTAAGCACTATCTAAAAAGCCCATCCCCAGACCTTGCTGGATATTTTAATGTGAATTATTCACCATGCATAATAATTCTGCTGGAGAGGCTGTGCCCCTTCTGACAAAGCCCCTTGCAGTCAGAATAAATAAAGGCAGTGCACTTAATAATTGCTAAACTCTCAGTACCAGTTTCTATAGCTAACAACCTCCTGCAAGAGGCCTTGAGGGCCCTCATCCAAAAGCCCCCTGTAGTTGTGACACAGACCCCTTCTTCTTCCAGCGTGGTGGGGCCCCCAAACTTCTTCTGCAACCCCAGCCCTGGGGGTTGCTGGTTCTGAGGGGCCTCTTCCCCGAAGGTGTAGGAGAAGACAGGCCCCATAAAATATCACTGAGGGAGAAGTGAGAACTTGCCAGCAAAAGAGTATGGTTTTGACAGCTGAGAGATCTCTGTTCAGAGAAGCAAGACAGGAATGCAAAGGTATGCACACACGCTTTGTTTTTGCTTGCCCAGAGTTCATCCAGCCCCTTCCAGACCGAGACACTTGCCAAGTGACTGTCCTCCAGTGCTGGGACTGCAAACCCCTTTGCATTCAAAAGTCTCATTCACTTGGATGGGAAACTTCAGGCTCAATGGAAGAACGATTTCAGGGCAAGACTGCAAATGCATTGGCTAGACGTGTGGATCTGCACTTTGCAGGGAGGTGTACATCCAGAGCCAACTACAGCTCCCCAAATGAGTGTTTCCAAACTTAAAACAGCCTTTTTTACCTAGGCTTTGATTCAGGCTCCTTTCCACCTTATAACAGGCTAAGGTTAAAGGCAAATGTTTTTACCACATGGCTGTCAGGGCTCTAGGGAGCAGAGACGATGCATTTCAGTGCAAGCACCTGGTTTTGCAAGGGAAAGAACCAGCAGGATTAAACGGCACCAGACCCAGAAACTGGAGAAACCTGCACAGCAATTGCTCTCCCCATCCCAGGCTGTGGCTGGCCACAGTTAAGTAAAGTATTCAGAAAAACATTAAATGTCCCTGGCAAAAGCAAGAAAGCAACATGACAGATCCCCAAATGTATGGCTTCACACTGATTCTTCTGGCTGGTGGTATACTGTACCTCTGGCAGCATAGAAGGTAGTAATTTATGTTTCCAAATGAGCAAAAGCTTTTGTAATGCACTCAAACAACAGTGTGATGTTGTAAAGCAGGAAGAGAGAAGCTTCTGCAGAAGATAATATATTCACAACCAGCTGAGCTGAGTGACCTGAAGCACTGATTACCCTTATCCTGAATAGCTCATATGTGTTATTAGCGGTCAGTGCCATATCCAGCTCTCTTATAATTCCAGACATAGTATGTGTTTTGGTGACCTCCTGCATGGTGCTTTCCATTGTATGTATCCCAAATATGTATTTGCCTCCTGCTGATTTAAGACTTAATGCTTTTGAATTTCAATAATTACTCAGCTTATATTGGGACGTCATATTATTCGAATAGGTTGCTTGGGAAGCTTGGAGGATTTAGCTCATTGAGCAACGTTAAAAGGAAGGGTCTAATTAGGGTATGATTATCCCTTCAATTATGCAACATAGCACTGCAAAAATGTCTTCATAAAGTACTGGAAGAATTTTAATTTTTTTTTCCCAATTACAGACAATTTTACATCTCTGCAATGCCTGTGCCAGTCCCTAGAATTTAAATACTGCTTATAGCACAGGAGGCACCTTACCTTCCCACAGGCACCTACAGAAAAAGCACGCATACACAGTTATTTCTCTTACAGTGAGGTCTTCTGCTCCTGCTATTGCTGCACTGGAGCAGAACAAGGATATTTCATCTTGATTTCCTATGCCGGTTGCAGGCCAGTGCCATTGGCTTCAACGGTGCCAGAGGCACAAAGGAAATCAAGAACCACTTGCCAGGTCTGAGGGGAGTTACAAACAAGACTTTCCACGTACCCTGATTTTTTCCATTTCTTCAGACAGAAGAAAAAATGAGACTGATGTGCGATCATCGGCTGCTACAGTCTGCCCCTGCTGCGCCTGGGAGCTGAGCGATCAGGCAGATTCCTGCCACCCATTCAGATAAATCGCACAAACAAATTAATTAAATGCTCTTAGTACTGCTGGGTTGAGGCTCTGAAAATACACTCTTAATTTCTGGCACAATTAACACTCGAACAACATTAACTGCTCATTTTCTTACCACCACGTTGAGTTGCACTCAACTATTTAAGGCACAAGCATGCAGTGGCAGAGTCCTGTAGAGAGCTCTCTCCCTGGCGCTGCTTCAAACCCACAACAGGAGCACAAAACTCCTGGAAAAAGACGATTTGAGTAGGGGGAAAGTCAAAAGGCAATTGCAAAAGTAAGTAAAAAAGTTATGCCCTCCGCTTGGCCAGCTGGCTTTTTTCAGGACAGATGTTTAATAGCAGAATAGGTGATATCCACTCCCTGCTCCTGTCCTTCACAGGTCAAACTGATTTAATATATAGACACTCAGTGTTAAACACATAGTTAATGACAAAACAGAAGGACTGAGAAAAGAGGTTTTTGAGGCTGATCTTAGTGGCACAAGATGCAGCGTCTCAGCCATGCTGAGACTCTTAGGATGAGAGGAAATGGCCTCAAGTTGCGTCAGGGGAGGTTTGGATTGGGTATTAGGAAAAAAATTCTGTACTGAGTGGTCAAGCATTGGAACAGGTTGCCCAGAGAGGTGGTGGTGTCAGCATCCCTGGAGGTATTAAAAAAATGTGTAGATGTGGCACTTCGGGACATGGTTTAGCAGGCATGGTGGTGTTGGGTTGATGGTTGGACCTGATGATCTTAGAGGTCTTTTCCAACCTTACTGATTCTATGATTCTATCAGACATAGTCTGAAAAAACAAAGTCTGACAGGTGCCTTGCAGCAGGGCTCCTCATATGATGATGGTCTGGGATGTACAGCCTTTTCTTCCTTTGTCTAATCCCTAGACCCCAAGCTCCTCGGCCACCAGCAAAGCACCCACAACTCTATCAACCTTTGACTTGTGGGCTTCCCTATAGCACCCACAGAGAGCTCTCCCAATTTATGTGTTTCTCCCCAACACACACACACCATTTGTGGGAAGCTGCTAACCTAGCAGGGCACCCTAAAGCGTGCCCATGCAGAACCTGCTTGGAGATGAAGGTGCTTTTCTTTTTTGAAGTGGGTGCAGTTCCTCTGCTAAAAGAAGGTTAAAGTAAACAAGAGGTGTGTTCAAAATTCAGGGCACCAAAGCACATGTCGCTGTCAGACTTCCTTTTAGCTATCACAATAGAGAGCAGTAGTCTAGGCAAGTAGGCAATATACAGGCGAGGGCGGCATCTGATTCACAGCACATCCAGTGCGGCGGCTTATTGCCAACAGGGCCCCCATAGTCAGTGCTAGAGAAACACCATCCTCTAGGCTGTAAGCAAATCTGCCATTGGGTAGCATGTATTCCCAGTCACGCTAATACTAACAGGGCACACGAGGTCCTGAGCAATTTCTCTTCCCAACATCTAAAATTTAAGGAAGTTGTTGAGGTCCCTGAGGAAATGCAGCAGTTGACAGATCAGAGGCAACATGACAGGGGGGCACAGATGCTGCAGGAAGGTCATCAGCTTCTCGCTTGTCCCTCTGGTTCCCCATCCTAGCACTGAGCCAGCGAGGCTGAAGAGGACCACACTGGTACACTTTTAAAACCCATGGTGCTCTACCATTAGGAAGCGCAGGTGGCATGAAGACAGATCCCAGTGGGAAAGCACAGTTGGAGGCAAGCTGAACTCTGCAGCAGCCCATCTAAAACAAATATATCTAAACCCAGGGAATGAAAATATGAAAATACTCTTCTTTTATTAATCTGTACTTAAAACACACTCAACCCTCCACATGCAGTTTGCCAGAACAGTTAGACAGCTAACTCAGCATTTATATGGTACAAGCTGTTTTGGCAACCTGAAGTTCAAAACACTGCAGAAGTACGCATCTCTCCTACGTTTTCTTCTCCTGACACATAATTAAAATGACAAAAGAGACCACAAAGCCAAGCTCAGCGCTCATTCCATGCAGCACAGACACAAACCAAAGTACATGCCACCATTTTTCTCATCCAACTGCTCCTTCTAGGAAAGCCTGGGGTACCACTGCAGCAAGCTGTAGCCAGCAGAAGGTCGGATGACATTTGCCTCTGGGCAAAGGAAAAGCAACAGCAATACAGTGGTCTTTGGTCTCAGTCCCTTTATTGCAACTGTCCTCGCTACTGAAGACACAGTGACCCGCCTCTGTCCCCATCCTCCATATCAAACTGCCCCCAAGCCACAATTTAGCTCCAGTCCCCTTAGCGCCAGTGAAGCACTCATTTTACGAGCTTTTAATGTGAGAAGTTTTAACGTGCAATGGGGAAGCCCTCTTGAGTCTTGGCTCAGGAGCAAGCACAGAAAATAGAAGAATTAGGTTTTCTAAGACTACTTTGCAAATATATACTATTGCTATTTTCCCATTTTTGCTACCTAATCCCACTTTACTCTGATTTTTTTTTTTTTTTTTTTGCCATCAACATGACAGATTTTCTAGAAATAATTTCCCTTCATTTGCAGAGCAAGAACAATGTCAGCTTCCTTTGGCAAGGTACAATAAATAAACACATAACAGATTGCACTTTGTGCCCTGTCGCTGCTTTCCCTGGGGGATCTTCTCTTGTGGCAACGGCAAGTGCATACATGCATCTAAATGGGGAACAGACCCCATTAATATTACCTGGCTTTGCAGTCCAAGAACAACCTGACACTTGAATGTAAAGCACTCAGACTTTCATTCTCCAGCCAGAGGAATGAAGAAATTATTCTTATCAATTATATTGCCATGAATTAACTTTCTTGTGACTGTCAATTTCTGTTATGAAAGAACCACATGCAACTTCAAGCCTCTCCATTGCAGTTCTTCACCAGATGAAAACTATTCTGCAAGCTAAGTTTTAAAGTTTGTTTAGCTTTAAATGATTATAATGGTGGGACCCACTTAGTCTGTAACATTGCGTTTCCAAGAAAATTTAAGGTTTCAGTAAAAAGAGTACTTCCCTCTTCTTGACTGTACATATCTGCATGTGCACATTATACTCCCTCCCATAAGGCTGGGAGGAAAAAAATCTGGATTTATTGCACTGGAGAAATGCTTGCATTTTACAGCAAATGAAGTGCTAATCCTTTATTTAATAAACAGAAGGAATAATCTCACTTGCTCTGTTTTCAAATTACATTTTTCATATAATAACCAGGCATCAGCGAACGAAGGTGCTCTTCAAGTACGTTGCATTACAATGGCTTCATGTAACACATTCCCAAAATTATCGCCTCCTAATTAACTTTTCTGTGAAGTTCGGAGATTGGAAATGTCAATAATCCATAAACGCTTTCATGAACCACAACCTAAATTAGATCCTTAAATATGGTATCTATGGATTTGCAGAAATCAAAGCTGTCGTTTTTCATAAGTGGATCTTTTTTTTCCCTTAGATTTCCATTCATCTGATAAATTTGTGAAACCTTTCAAACCATTAATTTGGGCTTCCTTAAAATGTCAGTGCTTTCAGTCTGCTTTTTAATACATAATAACTAAATTTAATAGATGTTCACTAAAATAATACTAAGGATTAATAACGTTAAAACACCCGTCAGTGTAACTTACAGTCATCAGGACCCAGGAAACCATTAATATACATTAACTCTTGTCCACTAGAGGTTTCTGTGAGATGAAAAAAGTTATGGTTTCCTACAAAATTGCCTTGTGTATTATAGATCAAACTTCAGGTTATTTTTGGAGGAAGCCATCTTTTTGTTAAACATTTGTATAATAAATGACATGCATCAGAGGCCTGAGCCCTCACATGGACTCTCCCCCAAAACCAAGGAATAACAAATGCTTTTCCATGGCACTGTCCCCTCGAGGCCAATTTTCTAGGAGCTTAAATATTATGACCTCATCTCTGAATTTTAGGTACCAAAGCACACAAAAAATTATGCCTTTATATATTTTGTTAAGGGGGAAAAAACATCAGTACTGCAGAAAGCCAATGAAACTTTGGAATTCTAAGTATTGGGCTTAAGCAGTAAAATCCCTGCTACATGCCTGGCCCTGCAACAGCTGACGCTGCTGTGCAGAGCAGAGATCAGCAAGATGGTTCTCAACAGTTTTGCAAACATTCAGATTTCCCGATATTCTGTGAATAATTTCTATTCTTTCTTTGCCTCTCTCTTCTTGTTATTATTCCAGATGGCAGTCACAGTGACTGGCTTCTCTGAAGAAGCAGACACTTCATCAGCTTCAGCAGATACTGAATGTGATTGTGCTGCACTTCTAAATGTATTATTCCAAGAGGTAAATATTTTTTTCTCAGGTAAAGATAATTCACTTAAGGTATAATGAGTGCTGAAATATACTGCACTGGAAAAAAAAAGAAGCAGCAAGTACTGTTATATTCAACGTGCATCTTCAGAAGATGTATCTGACTTTTTAATGTGTATAAATCTCTTCTGTAGATGAAATTTCATATTTAGAGCACCATTCCAGAGGTAAAGCAACCTGAAAAACCAATTTATTCCTGAATTTGGGAAACAAAAAGGTTGTTTATGCCAGTCAAACTGTTTGTCAGAGCACTGGCCACTGCTCACCACCATCAGAAGAAGAAAAACGAGCCAGGCAGACTTTCCCTGTCACCCTATGGCCAGTAGCACATCCCCCTGTTGTCACCAGTTTATACAAAAACAAGTAGTAACTTCTTAAATCACTGCAACCCTCTCAACTTGTTGTGCACCAGAATTTTCCTCTTAAATTTGTCAATTAAAAAGAAGCAGCAAGATGAGTTAGCATGAGAGGGAAAAAAGAACCGTGCAAGTACTGTGTGAAATTCAATTACGGCTACAAGTCATTCAGCCAAACTTTCCTTGGCAGTTGGCCTCTTATTGTTTCCAGCACAACAGCAGATGAGTGAGCTGCCATTAAATTACAGCAGAATCAGCCACCTGGACATCATTCTCCCATAATAAAAAAAGAAGAAAGAGAGAGAGAGCAAGAGAGAAAGAAAAAAAAAAAAAAGAAAAATGTGAAAATGTAGATCCAGAAAGGGAGGTAAGGACTGCAGGGATGACCCTCAGCAGCATTTTTCTGTTGCTGGCTCCTGCTGCTGACAAAGAGCTGAGCACCCACCAGCCTTTTGCAACACAGCCCTGCGGCTAGTTCAAGCGAGATGTGGAGATCCAGTCCCTCCAATTGAGGCATGAATTAAACCTCATCCAAGGCTGTGAGCTCCTTTATAAAAGGGGAAAGAGGCATTACTGTGCATTACTTCCAGCTCCAGGTCTAAAACCAAAAAAACAACAACAAAAAAAAGATAGCTAGCTGAGTATTTTCCAAGAACATTTATTTAATGATGCCCCTCTGGAAAATGTCTGCACACCAAATGAGTACCAAGATGCTGCTCCCCTCCATCAAAAAAGGCTTCTGTGCACTTAGAGGTGGACCAAGGGATGCTGGCAGCAGAGCTTGATCCTCCAGGGCTGTTGAGTTTGGCTTTCCAGGCAGGAACCTACGTTACATCTAAATCCCAGTGCTGCCAGCTCAGCCCAGGAGTGCTCAGAGACAGGGCATGGAGAAACAGACTAACTAATGGTTAAAAACCACACAACAAACCAGCTGTTTGGGAAATAACCTTGCCTGGTAAAATCTAACCCCAGAGAGCTCTTGTAAGCAAGTTTGAGCCTATGTCTTAATCTTGGTTATTCAGCCCATGTGTAACCGGGTTTGGTAATCAGACCCGGATAACCACCCCACTTCTTCCTCCTCCCTGGATGTCAAACACACAGAAAGATCACCTGGCAACTAGGCAAATGTAGCTAATTAAGAATAATTATTATTTGCATAGCTCTTTATATCTTCCTTACCAGATGAATTGTAAACCCTCCTTGCCTGTCTTTAAAAGGAACAAAAGCTTGAAGTTCATTAAAGATTTGTCCTCATCCAAGCATGAGATAAATTTGGGATGTCAAGAGCCTGACAAAGCCATCAAGGCAAACATTAGGTGTCTTGCCTTCAGCAATAAGTGGGAAGGGAAAAATGTCTTAGGTGGGGGAATGCTGAATTAAAGCTCTGTGTCTTTTTGGTCCGATTTCCCTCCAAAGAGGAATAAACTGTTTGTCATCCTGCCAGCTATGAGACTAGCTATAAAATAATGGATTCCACAGGCCCAAATGAGGCTAATCATGATTGCCAAAGCATGTCTGTGCTGTGAGAAGTGAGTGAAATCTGATGCTCTTCAGAGAAAACATTTTTTTGAAAAGCTCTTTGCTCTGCAATAAGCCTTGGCAGTTATCTCATGTCTTGGAGTATCTACCATATTTCTTATTTGATTGCAAGGCATATTGCTGACACCGGCTGCTATGGCTGTTTCCTTTAATAACACTTTGGTAGGTAAAACACTGCTTCTCTTTAGCTATTGAGAAAATGGTAAGGAAGGATTTTGCATCAATCGCCTCTCCCCGTAATACTTAAGTGTTTCCAACTGGATGCTGTGGCAAAATGCCCATCAAAACCAGAAAAGCCAAACAACAAACTAACACATTTGCTTTCTCCTCTCTGAATTGGGAGAACACATACAAAGTAGCTGGAGAGGTGGGATTTTACCTCAACCCACTTTGGAGAGTGAGTGAAGAGCAGTGGAAAGAGTCATTAGACTTCTTTGGGAACTAGTCCTTTGGAACAAGATTTTACAATCTGGTGCAAATTTTAACAACTTCTGCTATTTAAAAAAAGAAGAAGAAAAAAAGAATCAAGGCATTACTTCTAGCATTTTCAGGTTTAAGTAATTAACGCAAGTGTGCTCTGTGTGTGTGTGCGCGCGCATATGTGCACTCATATGCAGAGGGGTGACTTCCAACATTTTAAGATTTAAATAATTAACATGTGTCACATGCACATACGCTCACGTGTGTAATGCAAAGGTACTGGCATAGCTTACACTTCGAGGCACATTCCCAAAACACTCTAAAGAAAGGATTCTGCAGTAGTCTGACATTCACATCCCATCTACAACCTGCTAAAGCAAGTATTGCAAAAAACTGCTTAGGAGTCTTCATCTTCTCTTTAGCTCCGTCTTTCAGTACTCAGAGTCAACAAAATCGCAGCTGAGAGGCAGATGTTTCAGAGGAGATCATGCCCTGCCAAATTTTGAAAGGCCCCCAAGCCTTTTCCCAAGTTCATGCTCCAGATGTGCTGGGGAGATGGGAGAAACTGTGTGCACATCTATGCAGTGCAACAGATAGGCATGGTTGCCTCCTCGAGAGGTATGGACCAGAAGGTAACTTTAGATGTGCTGATTCTGCTGAACATTTAGGGTGTCCTCAACCCCCTGCTGAGCAAATCTCTCTCTGCTGTGTACAAGCATCTCCCCACCACACCAAGAACTCATTAATCACTACCTACCAAACAGCACAGAAAACCATCACGTATTTGCAGAGCTGACCAAGGAGCAGAAACAAAACCAGGAGAGCCTGCGGTGCTCTCGGCAAGGCTGTGGCAAGCCCACCTTCCACCAGCTGAGGCTGCTGCACAGGCAGACCCCTGACAGGTTGGCACTGGGTTGTATTTACTTAACCAAGCACGCAGGTAAACACCTTAAGGGAGAGCAGCTTGCAACAAATGCATGCTCTGGGCCCAAGTGTGAACAGAGAGCACTTTATGAGTTTCAGGATTTGGCTCCCCACTGTTTGAATCTGGGACTAAGAAGGATGACATTATATTTTATACTTATTTTTTAATGAATAAGTACTGATATAAAGCAGGGACCTAGCTGGAATGAACTGTCACTTTAAAGAATACATCTGAGACCTTTAACTTGCACTGGTATATTCAGTGAAGTAAAAATATTATTCTGCTTGGGAGAACCACAAATTACAGCAATAAAATATATGCGGTGAATACACAGAAATTTGGTACTATTTGCAATGAACTGAATATTAGGCACCGCTAAGACCTATCATTTTTGCTATTAATGAAAAAGAGACTATTTTATTTCTAATTTAAAGCATAAGAATTTATGAAGGTTCAGAGAAGTCGTTTGTGCGCTTTTGCAACAGCTTAACTTCTAATATATTATATATTCAAAAATTAGGATCCTTGAGCTCTTGCACAATTATTTACTGGTGCACGTTATTGGAGCGGTCAGTGTGTGGTGCCCTCTCTATTTCATAGCCAATGCAGCATTTTTCCCATGGCATCAATAGATTAAAAAAAAAAAAAAAAAAATCCTAACCTTGACTGTCAAGATGACAAAAACATGTTGAGAACCCAACTAAATTTTAATATGCCAAGGGATTAAGTGCATAAAAAAAAAGTGACAATGAAACACACATTTTGCTATGAGGTAATTCAATAAATCTACTACAATCTACAATAAATCTATTTTGCTAAGGCTTAGTTTTTATGTAAAATAACACTTATTTATCTTGCTAAAGTCAAAATGGAAAAAGAATTAAGGGCGAGGTTCAGTTTTCAGTCTAGCTTTTAGTAATCTGAAAATAGGACTAAGAGGGACCCTGAGGGGTCTAGGGGACAGAGCCAGATGCCAAGGCTATGCCTACTTCACATAAACGCTCTCTCTCTTGAAATCTCTCTTGGGACAATTTAGATGAGGCAAACCAGCAAGAATCAAATGGTCATGTTGCCAGAGGTTCACAGAGGGACATCGATGGGCCCATGCCAATATAGCACAGAGGACTTAGCCCTTTCCTTTCATCGCGTGCCGTTCTCTTCTGCATTCAGGAGGCCTCATCTAACAGATATGATGGGAGTGTGCCATGGCTGAGCTCACGAACAACAAAAGCATAGCTTACAGAATCTCCTGGGAGAGGCTTTTGAAGATTCAGCTTCCCACCAAATTACTAAATAACCTTGAAGGTGGGAGGGAAGGGCTTCTGAGGAGAGCTGGACCAAAAATAAGGACAATTAGCCTTAGCTGGTGAGAAGAGACCGCACCAGGCTAGAATTTGATGTGAAACAGTTTGAGAAACATTACCATTAAGATTCATACGGAAACACAACCTAGAGATCACCCAACAACATACATCTCAACTAGTAGCCACCACAGGTCATTGCTAGTCCAGCCTGCTTTTTCCACATTCACCTCTCAGAGAGAGGCAGTGGTTTCTGATGACCAGCAATACACCAATATGATAACAACACGCGTTCCTGGCAGAGAGAGCACATTATAAAATTCAGATCATCCTTAGGCACAACCCAACAAAAGTTTAATCAAGTATTTGGCCCCAACAGGCTTATTAAAGCCTAGGATGTTGTACATCTCCATCATAGCTTGAAGGCAAGAGCAGTGCCTTGACTGAGAGGTTGTGAGTAGCCCACCCTGCTGCTTGTGTAGCATGATATTTCACAAATGCATACTTCTACAAAAATTTGAACAACCTCCAGTGCATTCCTATGTTCTAATTGAGCTAATGCACGAAACAGAAGAAAGAAGAAGAAAGTCCCCATGACAGCTGTACCTGGGTTGACTGAGGTGGAAGGCCTGATCTCTAGCTCTAAAGACATTAGCCTAAATTAGCAGAAGACCAACTTATTTTTTAAAAAGGGCTCTGATTTAAAGAAAGCAGGTACTCAACAGTTTCAGAATGATGGCCCATATCTTGGTTCCACACCAATGTTCTTAATAATAGCAAATTCTATGTGTGACCTGAGACATGGAGAAAGGATGGAAGTGTACGTATTACTTTGACTGAGAGACTGCCCATCTCTGAAAGCTAAAGGAGGGGTTGCTGGGGGCTCCTGGCAGCTGGTGCTGCCTGTTCTGGTGTCACACTCCAGTGGGGGAAGGAGAAGAGGTAGATGGATGGGACAGCTCCAGCGCTGCATGCTCGCAGGCAGCTGGGAGAAACAGCTGACATGGGGTTGGGGGAGGAGGAGGCGGAGGAAGCAGCAGCAGGGCCATCCTGCCCTTTGGTGGGCAGAGAGCTTTTGATGACCCCGGGCCAGGCTCCCAGCAAAGGAGCCCACCGCTGGGCTGCAGCGTCCAGGCTGGTCCAGCTCATGGACTAGGATCTTTTTTGCGATTCACTATTTCAACCAGCAGAACACATGCCCTTGAAACACACCATGGGAAAGGAATACAAAACAAGCACAGAATTGCCACTTCACATGGCATTTTTAGGGCGCATCAGAGCAAAGAAAAGGCATCCTCATCCCTGAAAAAATCCCCAATCCTTCTTGCGTGAAAGCACATCCAGAAGAGCCCATGCTTTCTTGTCCTCTCCTATGTGACCACACATCTCTTCCAGCCAGCATTTCTGTTGCTCTCACTCCCACAGCTGTGCAGCAAAGACAGCATTCCTCACAACAGCTGCGAAATCTATAGGTAAAGACAGATCTGATCAATTTACAGGAACCCCTGCTGCTGAGCTGAGCTGCTATGCAGTTCATAACCCCAGCAGATGCCTCTGGTTTTAAGCCACGGGAAACCTTCTGGGCAAGGGTACAGTGTTGCTCTTATTGTGGCCAATGGGCAAGAAATGCAAGCTGGAAGCAGCCCACTTTGCTGGCTTCCAGATCTTTTAGTGGACCTCTCTGACAGTTTGCAAAACATACCTTTGACTCATGGCTTCTGGACACTTTGCTCAATTCAAAGGGCAGGTATTACACAGCTACTCCCCCCAAACCGCACCTGAGCAAGTAATAGCGCTGTTTTAGAGGCAAGGAAGCCAACACAAATGCCAACACCCTGAAACCATAGCAGAGCAAGAATCGGTGACCTGGCACAGCTGGCCAGGTATTTAATTCACTGTCCATTAGCTTACAGCAATTCTCAGTTCACAGTCTCTCTAGGAATATTATTACTCTGGTTTTCAGGATGACAAAAGGGAAAAAAGCCAGGGATTTTACATTTTGCTCCAAGTCATGCAATGAAGTCAGAAGAAAACTGGACCAGGTGCTCATGGCACAATCTGTAGTGAATTAAGCAAAATGAAACTATGTTTGACATATGCATAGCCGTGCATGAACGCAAGGACAGGAGAAATATGTTCAATGAAAAACTGAGATGACAAGTCTAGTACGTCAAAGCTCTTCAGAGATCTGGATGTCCCACAATAAACCTCCATTTGCTAAACACGTCTCATTCCTTCCTGAAGTGTGAGCGGAGCCAGAAGAAGGCATCCACAGTATAAATAGCAAGAGCCCATTAAAATCTCTTATTATCTCTACATGTTGGGGGGAGGGGGGGCTGTAAGAGAACTATATGTAAGTTTAAAAAAAAAAAAAACAACACCTAAATAGGTATTGTAAAATTATCTGTAATTTCCATCCAAAGCCACATGCCACTTTGGATTGGAATTGCAATTTTAAGTTCTTCTCAGAAAATTTATTTCACTGCTTATAATTCCGGTCATCTCTGACTGCATCACAACCAAATATAGAGAGAAAATATCAACTGAAAAGAACAAGGCTCATTTTCCTAAAGGAAGGGATGAAACAATCACTTCACAACTCACATTCACAGGAAAAAAAAATACTAATTTTAAAACTATATACATATTCTTAACTTGTCAAGCTGATTCCCTTAAGCAAAGGCCTTCAGAAATAGAAAGCATTTTGTTTATACTTGCTCAAAGTTAGAAAAATAATACAAAACTATATGAAATGTAAAATATGCCTAAAAATTGGGCTTGCCATGAAGAAAGCTGGCTTTTTCATGGATATACCTTATTTTGTTTCTCTTAATCCTATTTTAAACACAAGCCTCACAGATGTTGAGAAACTGCTTCTCCAAATCTTCCTGTTATACATGTTGGGATTCAAAACTTAGTCAAAATTGTGGATCAAAAAGCCAATGACAGCATTTCTATCATGGGTGTGATTGCCACGACAGCAAAGATACCGGGCAAGGAAACATCCTGTTATTTTTGATGGTACTTATCCTATAGCAATATCCCAGGGCCAGAGCAGAAATAGGCAGCGGTCTACTGCTAATGTGAGAAAAGACTGCTCTCCCAATAGCTTGCAAGCTAAACAAACAAAATAGTCAGGATTAATTAAAGATTGATTAAGATTCCCATTTGGGAATGGTGGCAGGAAAATATTACCTGCTTCGCACAAGGGCGCTCGAGGAAGCCATGGCAGAGCTGGGAAACAGTGCCAAATCTGGATTCCAGAGCTTTAACCATAGTCCAAAATCAAATATGAAAACCTGCAAGCATAAGGAGTGAACACAGATGCTTTCCTTGGGGGATGATGACTGCAAATGCAGCTGTCGGCATCCTTCCAGTGTGCTGTGTGCAGCCTGGCAAGGACACCTTGCCCAGGTCTTTTTTAAGGGTGATTGGGAGATCACAGCATGGTGGCCTCCCTTTAAAGACACACCAAGCAGGTATACAAGACAATTTTTCTGTTCCTCTGGTCCCACAGGTTCAATGTTGTGAACTCCTGTGGATCACATTTTCTCAGGAGAGAGGATCCAGTGGTCAGATTTGGACATTGATGTCTTTTCAATGAACTCAGAGCTATTTTCTCTCAGTCTTGATACTTGCCTGGATGCCTGTCATCTGCTGTCAGCAGAGTCTAGCTGAGAGTGGGGAATGTCTGGTCACAGGGAGACCTACTCTAAGGAATTGAGAAGGTTTGTTATCTTACAGCATCGTTTTCAGGTGTTGGCCTGCCAACTGGCCAAGCACCTCCTAGTGACAGCCTCCCTATAGACCCGACTCTGCAGTTAGATTTGTTGAGCAGCAGGAGAGGGAAAAGCCTAGAAGAAATGCTCCTCTGTCTTCCTCAGCTCGTCAAAAGCCTGTTTCTCTTCCTCTGAGAGCTGGGCCTGGCCTCAGCCATTACAGGGTTAAACTCCGAGAATAGGCTGCACTTTGGAAAGCCACCAGGAGATTAAAGCTGGAGCACAACACATCTGCTCCTGTTTTACATAAGTGAGCTCCCAAGAGGAAAGGCCATGGTCTGAGCCCTGGACAAAGTGCCAATTGCCTTCTGGATGTACTTCAACCCACCATGATGCTGGCAAAGTCTCAGAATTGGCTCCCCCCAGCAGCCTGTTGTCAGGGCAGATGTCTGTGCATGAACCTGCTGGCAGTGCCCATCCCAGAAGCAGGGATGGCCGAGGAGGTGACAGCCATCATCTCCAGCAGCCAAAGCTGAAGGGATGCCACCAGCATGGTCACCACTGATGACCCATTGTGAATGAGGTCTGAGGTAGCTGGGAATGGGGATGCTGCTTGATGGGGACGGAACACAGGTAAACAATATGGTGTTGGAGCCACAGCCCCTTTGGCAAATGGTCCAAGGGTGCCACCATCCTTCCCGTATCTAACAACAGAGCATCAAAGCACCTGGTACTCTGACTGATGCTCCTTCTCCCCCATTCCTGATGTCTGCACAGCAAGAGTCTCTTATGTTGCAAGGTGACGTCAAACTGGAAGTGGCTTTGCACGTACACGCATGCTGTAGAGCTACGCTACACTGCTGGATGCCAGCCTGGTCATGGGAAAGGATACATGCTTAATATCCACCACCAGAGCTGCACCACTTTGCAGTAGCTCTGGATACAAGCCTTACTGTTTTCTTTCCTGGCAATGCCACAAAAGGCCAAGGATCACTTCAAAAAAACACAGACCAGAACCATAAGAAAGTGGAAAACATGACAGCAAGAGCTGGAGTTCAGGATCACTGTGAGACCATGTAGGGTAGCATTCACAACAGGGCAGAATAAAATGAGATGTTTAGGCACTTCAGGAAATAAATGTCAAGATAGCCAGGTGCCAGTGGGATGCAGCCAGTTAGGCCCTCTGTTACATTCTCAGCTCTACCTGGCCATGACTGCAAGGGTGGCTTAATGCAATGACGTGTGGCATGTGCATAGTGGCTTGGGAGTCACAGGACCTTCGACTCTGAATTTCCCTACTATAACAGCAGGATTCTGCCTATCAGAATATACAAAAAGTCATTTAGTGGATGCATGCTGTGAGGACAGAGATGAAAGGAAACACCCGCTCCCCCCCAAGAGACAGTATAAGATACAGTTCCTTCCAGGAAAGGGTTAAGCAGCTCTGCAAAGCACATCTTGCTACCCACGCTGGCACAGAGGATAAATGGAGAGCACTTGGTGTGCAGAGAGGACTTCAGCTCTGAACAGTGCAGTCCTTGGGGAGGAGCCCTAGGAGCGTCTCAGCACGCTATTTTTTGTTGCTTCCTTTGTTAATAAATCTAAAGGGGACTTTGGGCTTTGCATGCAACGTGGACTTTATTTATAGAGCAGGTCAGGGAAGGCTCCTGTTCACAAAGTCGATAGTGGAAAACGGCACTGCTGTACACAATATCATCACGCCAGGGACCTGAGTGTGCAGAATGCTGAGCTTGTTGACTCTAATCAGAATTTCTGCTTTGTCTTCCAACCTTTAGCCACATAATGACTATGTTTCACAAAAGGAGAACTGAGACAGAAAACAGTGGCCAACAGGTTAGGGCATAACTGGGTTTCCTTCTGGACCATCAGGATTCATCCAAGTCACACCCAGTCAACACAGCATTTGCAATCATGACCTTCTCTGGCAATTACAGCTTCGCTTCCCTGTTAAAATGTTTTATCCAGCAATGATTTTGCAGCTCCATGAAGCATTCCTGATTAGATTTTCAACACTGCTACACATGAGGTCTCTTGTACAGAACAGTTTCCACACAAAGAATGTAAGAATCACTGTTCAGCAGCTTTCAGTGCACATTTTAAAGGAAAATAGAGAAAAATCTTAGTTTTTAAAAAAGTAATTTTGAAGCGCTTGAAAATTCTTTAAAAACAGTCTCTTTTTTTCCATATGTGTGCATTTAAGCAAACACGTGTATGAATGAAGCTTTGTTAAGACTAAAAAGTTAACAACTCCTAGCATCACACATATTCAGGAACTGTAAGCAAAAAGTACCATCATAGGCTACTACCCTGCAGTCTTAGGGCAAACAAAGGAGGAACAGAGAAAGTTTTCAACTTGTCTGAGACTAATTCAACATATTAAGAGTTGGATATGGGAAAGATGGGTGGGATATCCAACAGTCTGTAAAAAACCCCTTCAGTTCATGTCAAGCAAAGTCCTGTACTGGACATTTTAAAGAGAGAAGGGGGAAGAGGAGTGGAAAGAGACACACTATCACCAAAATAATTTAAATAGGAAGACTGTTGAGTACATCTATCAGTTTTTCTAAAAGTAATGTCCAGCAGACATTACTTTACTCCAGGAATGGAGAGGGAGATCTCGTACCTATGAAATAGAAATGCAGTCTGCAGCAGCAACGTCATGTTGTAAGGCCAAGACTCTGTTTCCTTCCAGACAACAGAAATCCAACACAAGGAGTTTTACAAGAGCAAAACAGAAATGATGAAAAACCCTGCATGTCTCATCCTACCTACATCTTACATTGCAACACTTCCAACTGAAATATAAAATATCTAGATGCAACTGGTCCAAGTGAACTCCATAAGCATGGAGAGCTCGCCTTCTCCTAGGATGCTGTATGGCAAGCCATGGCATCCCTTGAAGAAGGATCATCAGTATCGGTGAGTTCAGTGTTTTGCAGGGAACCCAAAAGGATGTGAAAGAAATGGTGGGACACAGACAAATGACAATCAGATCCCATTTGGTTACTGTATTTCTATGTCTTCCAGCTGATATAATTCCAATTCTTTAAAAGCAATTTACTGTGAGAAGTTTGGAAGACCTTACATCTTCGGTGCTTACCATCAAAGATGCACAGGCCTGCAATCAATAGGCTTTTTATTATTTTATTCAGTCAATTTTGCTTAAAGACAATGAAATCCTAACATCAATAAATTTTGTAAAATTCCACCCCAAGTAAATAGAGATAGGATTTGTAAATATTGTTGCATTAGCAGTGAAACAGTCAAGGATTAGCTCTTCTGGATAAAAAGAGAATATGTGTCCAAAAATTCTAGACAACGATGACTTCACACTAAATGGAAGAAGATTATTGTTTTTATCTATTATTTCACTCGTGAGGTTTACCTGCCAAGCTTGCTATTTCTCTCACTCATCTTTTTACAATTACTCAGCCGCCTGAGCAGCCAGGAATAGCGCAGGCAGTACGCAATGTCCACTG
>NW_009269997.1:1011202-1013745 GCF_000687185.1 Egretta garzetta
CATCAAACAGGGCTGCATTAATCATCTCTTACAGACTAAACTTTACAGAGACACGATCGGGTTTTTAAAAACACTTAACTACTTCTGCCTAGCCCAAAACAGTCAGAGCTTTTAGTTCAATTGCATGCTGCAGGTACACACAACAGAGTATTTATATTTCCAGCAGTTCCTTGGTATCAATTTTTTTTAAGCCCAGGCCAATTAGGTTTGGGGTCTGGCAGACCATGAAGTTGGAAAAGCTCTTCAACTACTAGACTACTAAGGAAGCTTTGCCTCTGCACAAGCATGACAGATCAGGCATCTCCCTGAGAAACTAAAACAAATTTTGTTTGGATTTAAGCTAAAAGGATGACCTGAAGGTTGAAGCAGCAGTGCTGAAATTTTGTTTTCTGTTCCACCCCCATTTCAAGGCAGGTGAAAGTCTGCCGAAACAGCCCAATGGGAGCATCCACTGGTCCAAAATTCGGGCCCCCAAATCACACTCTAAAAAAAAAAGACAGGTGAGTAAAGCCAGAGTTTGCTTTGCATGTTGTCCAGAGCATCACCCAGTTTGCTAGGCTTTTTTACAGAGCTGCCACATATCACCACAGAAACATTGGCGCTGCAGCACTGGGTGAAGAGAGGCATTGGGATGCTGATACATTTTATTTAATGTCTGAAAGAATTTCTTTTTTTTTTTTTTTTCAAATAAAATGTGTTTTAGAGCAAAAGATATTTGCATATGTATTTTTTAAATGGAACTAACAAGCCACGTACATAATAAAACCTAAAATCAAAGGAAAAAGCCCTGTAACATTCATTTTGTCTTAGGTACCTCCAATTCAACATTTTCTGTAGCACATCATTCTTTGGAGCTTTAATGCCTATGCTTTTATAGACCAAAACTAATCATTGCTATTTCACTTGAAAGAAAACCTGCAGGCTGTGAAAAGAAGGCTCTAATTGACTTATTTTGTTTTATGAAAAAACGTATTCCCAAATTCTTTATGTAGTAAATTGAATTTTCAAACTGATGTTTATCATAGGTGCAATTGTTTCCAGAAATGAATTTTTGAAACAGTGATAGTGGACAGACCACTCAGGTGAAGAGCTTGCCTGATGTTTTGAAAACTAATGGTTGCAGTAAAAATGTCAGTCTGAAAAGGAAGTAACAATTTTGGCTTCTACTGCTAATTCCATAGGTTTCAAAACTGTATTAGGACATTCATTTACGGCCAGTGTTAATCAGGAGTCATATAGCTGTAGGTCAAAGCAATTACGTGCATTTAGAAGCAAGTCCATCATTCCTGCGCATGATTTTTCATTGTAGGTTAAGAATAGTTTTACAGTGAATATATACTGTTAGTCTCCAATAAAAGTGTATTTCTTCTTATTTTTAGATCTATTACGTATACACAATTCATTCTGGGAACTTCTGAAACTCAGCATGGCAGGCTGTATTTAGAAACAGAAGTTGTTCTGAGTTTGATGTTTTCTTACTGATCATTAACTACCACACAGCTGGCAATGAAATCAACCCGTCAATTGTCTTTTAAATACAATAAACACATAACTGGGTCGTATTATTGGTGCAAATCATCTTTAGCCATTTTTATATCATGTAATTTAATATCCGTTTGTAGAAGAGCTGACACTACCACTCTATTCTCATTCAATATTGGAAAATTTAATTGGCTACCTATTTAACTTCAGGCAAACAGTGATATAAACCAGACAAACTCTCACCTCTTGACCCTATTGATTGACCAAAGTAAAACACACCATTGGTACCACAAAAGCCATGTGAGCGCCAAGTTAGGATAATTCTGCATTCCTGTGAGTGAACAGATTTTGGGACTTTCTGCTGGCGTGATGAGAAAAACTTACCAAAAAAATAAAAGTGTGAGTTGACCGATTAATAGTAAATCCAATGCTCTACAAGCCTATATCCTCCCAGAGCCTCATCTTCCAGGAGAGCCTCTGCTCCTGAAAGGCAAAGGAGACTGCAAAGAAGAGCATTTGGATTTAAGAGGCTGAAGCTTGTAAAGCCACAGTCACAGCTGTGCAGGTATATTTACGATAGAGTAAGTGAGAATGCAATAAATGAAGTGGAAAGAGAATAGAAGGGGAGACGAAAGGTGAATTTTCAATAAAACCTCCCTGAATTCAGGCAGAGGGAAAGGAAAGCGATAAATAATCTCTCTGCAGATAGCTTGCATCTCTACACTACTTAATGGTATTCATACACCTAATTTCCATGGACTCTGATATCATAAGACAGACAGCAAATCTTGAGTACCTGGGGCTCCTTCCCACACATTCTGATTTGCAATGAATCTGTCAACCTGCTCAGATTTATGCAGCCTGCAAACTGCATGGCAAAGATAACTGACTTCACATTAAACACAGTAGCTCAGTGTTGGACCAAAAGCATCAAGGGGAAGATGAACACAGGTTGGGGAGAAGGAAGAGAAAGATGCATCTCCAAGCAGAAAGATTTGGGTAGGTAGCAGGAGATGCACTTCTTGCCAAGGTGGCCATCAGTAGCTAAGTCTGCCGCCTCT
>NW_009269997.1:1013806-1027781 GCF_000687185.1 Egretta garzetta
CTTTCCCTGAGGTCTAGGGAAAATAAATCCTTTACGCTTTGCATGACTCTCATCACATTCCCACAGTTGATCAGGCAGGATGCTATAGAGCATCAAAACCACCGCAAAAAATTGGCTTTTACATTGGAAACTCTATCCAGATCTGACCAACAGCATGATACAAGCACTGCAGAATTCCTCTAATTTAGTCTGACAAAAGTGAAATAAAGAGGATTTTTTTTCTAATCAAAATAAATATCAAAAGTAGCGCTTAAGAAACTTCTTGGTTAACTTTAGAGCTTTGTTTTGATTTATTTATTTTCTTTGCCTGGCTGTGTAAATGCTGCACTGTTAAGGGAAAGAAGTCCAAACTTTATATAAGGGCTTTTTGCCCAGTGTCTGTTGGCATGCTTCCTTGGGTTTTAGATTGCTTTGTATGGTGAAGCATTACAAAATAAGATAACACTGTGTTATCTAGGCACTAAGGAAGGACTTAGCGCTAAAGAAATTGAGCCAAAATTTCTTTTCAAGTTCAACAGAGAGTGCATTTGAATAAGCACTAAATTCAGCAGGGGAGTAACGAATATGATTGGTTTTAAAGACACAGAAATGAATATTTTGCTGTGTTATGAATGTTAAGTGTGAATTTTAAAAGGCCAGAGGAAGAACATACATGCTTTCTACTCCCAGTTTCAGCCAAGACGCTGTAGCAATTTTATAAATCAGAAAGTAAGCAAATGACTGTGATTTTATTTTTGAATGGCTACTATCACAAACTACCTTTGGCTCATTTGTTCTGGCAGTATGTGCCTTAATGATGTATTTTGCATCATAGCCAGCAAAATGTTTTTGCAGCATATTTTGTAAAAGCAATGAAGATTTTGAATGGCCTGTTCTCCACCAAATTAAGCACTGATCCTGCAGACACTTACACAGTTTATTCGTTTTCAGATAAGGCATCTCTGTAGACTTTTATGTCTGTAGTAAAAATAGGCACACGCTCAGAGAATGTAGTCTCCAAGATGGTTGGTCCAGTTTCTGAGGACTGCTGGGCTGCAGTCATCTGGCTGCAAATGAATTACAGCATTCCTGTCATCTGGATTGCTCTTCAAGAGCCAGGCTTTTATTCCGCAACAACCTTTTGCCTGCTGTATTTAGAACAATTGTTTTATTTTTAAAAGAAAGCAATGTGACAGAGGTAGATTGAAAGGAAAACTGGCTTACTGAAGAAACACACGGTATTTTCCGCAAAGCCAGGCACCTGACAAAGCACCCACCAATATCATCATGATACACCTTGATCTTAGGTTACCAGCCAGCCCCTTGCAGTAACATTTCACAAACTTATGAAAGTTCAAGTAAGAAGTTTTGCAGAACTTCCCTGTCCCAAGGCCTCTCGGGAAAGGCTGATTGATACTTGTGCTGCATACACAAATTTCACCCTTGCCCAGACAGGTGCAGCTCCCACAAAGATGAGAAAGAGCAGGATCCTCTTACACCGGAATTGATGTTGGCTCACAGTTTTCCATCATGCAGTATTTCATGGCCTTCATTTTTGGGTTATTAAAATAGGATATTATCCAACAAGTGGAGGGGAAGAAGGGGTCAGGGAGCTAGTTCCCGTCTCAGAAGTGGCAGCTAAAGCTGCTGAGCAACATGTGTTTCTCATTTGAAACATATCACTCATTCTTAAAAACAATAATACATACCATCTGTTGCAGCCATTCATAATTGATAAGATTTGGGCTGAGTTTGACTGTGAAAACTCATTTCAACATGAGTATCAATGTGCAGATGAAGAAGTGTTGCAAAGCAATTCATCGGAGCTTTCATTGCCGTACATTATAGCCAACGATGGCCAACTGTCTCCAGGCACACACATGGCACTCTGGAAGCCCCATTTATTGAGTCACTGCAAAGCATCAGCACCTTCCCATGGCAAAAATAGTCTAATAATTTGGCACAGTTTCCCTCAAACAGTTAATAAGCAAATTGCTAGATGTTTGTGTGACTGTGCAGAGCAGTTGACTGTGTCAACAGAGCTATTAAAATGCAAGGATACACAAGGCATATTTTAGAATAGAATTTTTTCAGTTGGAAGGGACCTACAATGAGGCAAAACAGAGCACTGAATGCCTCTGCTCCTTCTTCATCCCTATTAGTCAGGTAACCATCTTCAGCAACTATCAGTCCAATGTTTTCTTTAGACCTCCTCTTACTATTAACATAATTTAAAAAGCCCTTCTTGTTATCTGACACAACACTGGCCAGTTTCAACTCTAATTGAGCTTTGGCCATTTGTGTCTTCTTCCTGCATATACAAACCACAGCTCTGTAACCTTCCCTGTATCAAGGAAAAATCTGAATGATTGTTTTATATACTCTAGATCTGGGTTGAGACTTTGATAGCCGTTTGATTTTGTCTCTGAGAGGAGACGGGAAGATGGAGTGGTCATCTTTGAGAAAGAAATGCCTTTCCTTTGCACTAGAAGTATCCACCACAAATTTCTCCACTCACAAATTTGAAGGCCCAGACTCACTCCGTTTAATAACCAAGGCTGGACTGATTTTAATACTGCTCAATTTCACTCTGTGCATCCAAATTCCCTCCAAGTCAACAAGAAAACTCCAAGGTGTTTCAGCAGGCTCTCATCAAAAGCATGTGCTCGAAGACAACTACTGTACCTTTATTCACACTGTTAAAATACAACAACAGAAAAAAAAAAACTCCAAAACTGAAGACATAAATTTAACTTAAACATGACAATTGAACCAGGAGATATTTTTAATGGATTCTATATGAAACACTGACTTTTTGTTTTCAAAGTACCAGCCGCAGAATGCAGATTTGTCACTTTATGATAATTACTAATATCCTCCCCCACCACAGTCATCTGGAACATATTTAATTATCGACTTCATTGAAAATGCACATGGCACATGCTCACTCTTCTGAGCAAATCTTTAAATGGACAAAGGCCCATTTGTTCCTTCTTTGAAAATCCAGCCACTGCACAAAGTGACCACCAAATTAGGCTTCTGTTATTTGCATATAGCATATACAAAATGTAAACATGCAAGCTGACATTGATCAAGCATTTAAGTGCATCCCAGTGGTCTCAATGGGAAAAGCCCTTCTGAAACCAGGGGTACAGCTGTGCCTCATACAAATATTCACATGGTAAATTTATTCCTCCACTGCAGCTTGTGCCTCTGCATCTCATCTCCTAGTCCGTATCAAAGCCAGCTCAGGTGTGCCTGTATGTTCCGCAGGCACTCCCAGCACATGCAGCCCCCCACGCCAAACCTCTGGCAGTACTCAGATACCATCATATATTCCCTCCTACATTTTAATAGCTGGTGCCTCTGTATTTTCAGCTCTACACTGTCTGTCGACCCTATACTACTGTCTTTCCTTTTTCAGGCACCGCCAACCCGAGTATAAATACCCAAAGCAGCAACAGGATACAAATACAATTATACTTGAAGCAGGACTAATTTCAGCCCGGGATAAGAAAAAGACCACCAGTAGCGATATAGTGTAATTTTATACTGAAGAGAGCCGCTAGCCACTCCTTTCTGCTCCCCCAAGTGAGGCTAGAATATCGAAGTCATTTATCTTACAATTTCAGTGTTTTGTGCCAAGTCTTACCAATAAAAAATATCTCCAACATCACCTATGCATTGTTTCCTGATTTTTCTTCTCTGTAAGGTCAAATTTTCAAACCCAAGTCTGCATTTGCTACATTCCCCCCATCCCTTCAGTTTTGCTGCAGAAATGTGGAACCATCTTTTAAGGTCGCATTCAGAATAGCACTAAGATGCACGATTTGTTGCTTTAAATAGTAACATAGGTGGAATAACTCCAGAGTGTTTCATATACAGACATTAAAGGCACATTTCCAGAGGAGCTTAGCTTTCATTAGGGCACCTAAATATAATGGGCTCATTTTCAAAATCCCACAGATCACAATAGCTCCTGTTCTGTTCAGCAGAACCATTATTTTGCAGATCTGAACATCTGAGGTTTTGGAAGCTTTCAGGTGTGTGAGTGTGCGTCTGTGTGGTCCTGCAAGCCTTTGCAATAGCTTAAAATTGAAAAATGTGTGATTATTAATTTTTAAAGCAAAAAGGACAAAGGCCCAATGCTGCCTCTCCTGGGATAAAAAGAAAAGACTCAGCTGGATTATGCAGTGATGTGCTAGCCCCAGACTCTGCTGAACTAGCGTGTGCTCCCCAGCAAAGAACAAGACAAGAGTTTTACTCACGGACACCGTTCAACACACACAAGAGAGAAAAAAAAAACAGAGAGTTAACGAGGTGCTGCTGAATAATACCTTCACAGAAGCAGAGAGAGAAACCAGGTAGATGTCATCTGCAAGGTAAATTAAAATTATACATCTCTGAGGATTATCAGTGAAAATTGAGACCTGGAAGGGAATTTGCTTTTGATATTGGAAGGGATAAATACCCAATGTAAATCCTGTAGAGCGGAACAGAGAAATTAAAGATAAATGAGATTAAGGCATTTTTTAAAACGACGTTAGACATATTTAAGTTACCCATGGAGGGGAAAAAGACTCTGAAGGAGGAGATTAGTTTAGACCCTCAGCAATATACTCATCTGGGAAATCAATTGAATCAACTGGAATAAATCTTCTCTAATCTGAATTGGTCATCGCTCCCCACCCCCCTCAAAGACAGACACACCCCAAACCCCCCTTAAGAACATTTCTGTGTAGCCTGGCAATCAGCCTGGGTACACAGCATGCCATTTTTTTGGTGAGTTTTGGGATAGGAAACCTGTAGGCATTAAGTTGATTTCCACCCCCCCCCGCAAAAGGATGCCCTGGGGAGAGCCCTGTTGTCTTAGCCTCCCACAAATCCTCCTCCCATTTAATTCGTCTTGGAAACAGACACAGAAGCTAACCAAAATCAAATGCTATGCAGTCTGTGTTTCTGTCTCCTTTGCCAGAGTTTGAGGTACATACAACTACTGCGGTTTCATGAAGGCCTATATTGTTATTAAAAGTCGACTGGAAATGTTGTTAGCAAGGAAAGTGGAGGAAATGAGTAAAAAAGTAATACATTCTGATGCATTTGGCTCTCTTCCTGGGAGCCCTTTTAATATAAAGAAATTCAAAGTTGTATTTTTAGATCTGGAAAGATGTGTTTTCGTATTTCTCACACTAAAGGGATTTGCCTTAATACACTCAAATTTCCCCCTCCCTCCTCCTCCCTCATGTGCCAGAAGAAATGAACTTCTATCCTCAACTTAACCGCTGGATACACATATTCTGTTCTCCCCATTGGCCAGAATATAAACCAATAAATGTATTTAATTTCTTTTGTGGATTTATAATAGCACCTGGCAAGGATGGTCTTAATCTCCTTACACTGTTTGCACCAGTGAAAGAAACCTTTGCAGTACTTCTTGAGAGAGAAATGAAAGGATAATAGGAATAAAATCTGGAATTATACATATTATCTCCATGAAGATCTGTTATAAAATATATGAAATCCATATCAATGTCTCCAGAGGGTGCTTGGCATAATAGTGCAATTTAGACAATAGGTTATTAAAGATGGAGAGAAATATATTCCTCTTAATGATGACAAAACTGTTCAGAGACAATTGGGAAGTACGGGGTCGTGTTTAGACAGCAAATCTGTGGCAAATACCTAGCAGCAGACCTGTCAGAAAGAGAAGAAAAATACATCTTGGTACAAATGACCTAAAGCCAGTGGTTTCTTCCCATTGGTACACTCCAGGGAAGCATGTTTGCAGGTCAGACAGCTACGTTTTTTCAACATCTTTGTTAAGCAAACACAAATCCATTTCAGACATTAGAAAGATACTCCACTATTTGGATGTGGAATCATCAGCTGCTGAGGTAAGGGGGATTGTAGCTTATTAAGATCTTGAGGAATTCATTTCTCTTTCTGCCCAGTACTGGTTATAAATTCCATTTTAGCTGAGACAATATCAGTTATTTACTATGCTAGAAATGGGTGCAAAGACAAATTTCTTGAAAAAAGCTGATGACTTCAGATAGCCTCAGGTTGCCGGGAACCTGAACCAAAGTTTGCTGACACTGAAAGAAAGTTTCCCTGTGATTTAATGACCTTTGATTCAGACTCAAAGGCCAAAGGAATTCAAGCAACAGATTGAAAGATTTAAAAAAAACTTTTAGTTTAAATGGCTAAACCCAAACCAACAATATACGCTTTCTCACTAAAAATTCAGCTGCTGCAGGACAAGATTGGAAAGGAATAAATGGTGCACAGAAGTCACGCGAGGAATTAAGTTACTTCCTTTTATTCATAATCTTCATAAAATAAGTTACATTACTCCTCACAGTTTTCCACCTTCAGCTTCCATAATAAACCAATTATAGAGGCCTTAGGGAGAACTTATGGGGCTCTACATGAAGAAAAACATCAAATGTGAGAAACACAAAACATATCTACAGTAAAGTCTTTGACTTATTTAAAGTCTGGATCTCCACACCACAAACTTTGTGAGCATGAGGTGATGGTGGGTATGGAGATGTGAATTTTGACCCTTGCTCTACCACAGAAACCTGTTTATATTCTGTAAAGAAAGAAAGAAACCTTCACCCAGATAGTTTAAAAAAAAAAAAAAAAATCAACACCAAACTACTGTCATGCTTTCCATGCTCTCCCATGTTCCCTTCTGTGAAATTTACTCTTGCAAACTTGTCACAAGTACCCATTTAACCTTCCACCTACTTAAGTATTAATTGAAAGGGAAAAGATTAATCTCCTCCCTAATTACATCTATCACCAGAATACCCAAACTTTCACACCAGAAGAATCACGTCGTTCCTGCTGTTTCTCTCACCTATGTTCAATGTGTCCAATACTGCCAAAAGACGCTCAGTGTTTTCCAAATGAATGGAAAAGTTCTGAATTTGTCTCAAAAAAATAAGTAAATAAAAAGACATCTTTCTTGCCCTAAGACTTGTCGTTCAGACCACAGGTGTTTAATTTGTACCTCGTGTAGCCCAACATGCTGTGCCATTCAGATGCCTGTCAGTAGAGCACGCTGCTGGCTGCTCTGCTCCTAGTTCATCATGTAATGGGCTAGTTCAGCCTTCAGTTAAAAAAAAAAAAAAGCCATTTTGTAATGTTGCAAAAAAGTATTTTTCTTTGGATAGAAAAATGCAAAGTCTGGAGGTAATGAAATTCTTATAATAAGACTGAGAAAAAGGAGTATACAGGGCTGTAGGGCATCCTTCTGTTTACCTGCAAGCAAATTAAACTTTTCCCTGCCACCTCCTGCAACACTTTGATTTTCACTGCGCTTGAGTGCGAGATCTTCCAACAACTACGAAGCTTCTAGATGTCCAGCTTAATGTCAGACCTCATTTTAAGCCTTACCGCACTTCCATGATTAATTAGGAGTGCAATCTGAAAATATGGTGGGCAGAGAAGCGACTCTCAAACATTCATATGACTGAAATTACACTTACTCACTGCAATGACTCTTCCATAACAACCTGTGCAGCTGGTAAACTACCAAGTTATTTTTCTAAGTGCTATTAATACATGTCCATCAAATTATGTCCTTACCAACTTTGACAGCAAATGTGCAAACACCCCATGATCAGCTGACAAGTTCATGGGTGACTAGGCTGTATCAAATTCCAATTCTTTTCCCCTGCAGCATTTCAGATCTGATACAATTAAGCAGAAGCACTGTGGGGACTTTTCTGATAAAGATAGCATGCGTGACTCAAAGATTCATGGAAGAACAACCTGTTGTGCGCGGAGATACAATTTTCAGAACCAACGCACGTTGCAAAGACCAAATGCATCAGTGAATAGAAGCATTTTGATATTTTAAGCCTGGGACTGGGAAATAGCGAGCTAGTTCAGGAGGTGATCAGCCAAACACTCAATAGAGAAGGAGATGACTTTTCACACAAGGACTCATACTGGCACAAGTGGGAGACATGAAGAAGCGTCCCACAACCTAAAGGAAAGGACCGAGAAGACAGGAGCCAACAGGAGCTGGCTTTTCACAGGAGTATGCTGGAAATTACAGATGGAGTAGGTAGTGATGGCCTTCACACTGTGCAGATTGCCTAACATTTATCTAACTTCTCCTCACAAGAAAATCCATAGTGCTCCAGCTGACAGCAAACCTTTAAACCAGTATGCATGACAGGCACACACACTTAAAATCACCTTGTTCCTTTAATTTAAACCAAACTAATCTCAGATTCAAAAATGAACTGTGTTGTCATATATTTTACCGTGTCACACAAAAACATCCTTTTGTCCTCATCTCAAGCTATTTCAAGTTTTCAAACACCTTTACTTCTGCCACCTCTCAGCACTTAGTTTTCCTGTCCTTCTTGAAAACTATGCACACACCTATGCGGACAGCTCAGCCTCCAGGCTTGCAAAGCCCCATAATATCAGGATATTAAGGATAATTAAGGGTGCTTTCCAAATGGCTGTTGTATAGGTGCACTCTCCCCACAAACACATGGTGAAAGGAGACTGACAGAGGAAGTAAAATATCTTTCGTTTCTGCCTCCACGGGTAAAGAAACAACAACCGAAGCTGGGAATTTCAGTGAATACAAAAAAGGGGATTTTGGCCTCAATGCCCAGGAAATTGTATGCCTTGGAAAAAAGGCAATTTGTCAGCAGGATACAAAGTAAAGATTCTTTGCTTAGAAATAATGATAATGGGTAGTTAGGTCTGGTGGGGGTTTTTGTTTTGGGTTGGTTTTTGGTTTGTTTTCGGGTTTTGTTTGGGGTTTTTTTAATTATTGTTACTAGCCCAAGAACACAAATCATTCATTTAACTAATAAAACAAAGGATGCCTGGCTTCAGGGGGGAATTCACTCATTACTGACCAAAGTACCAGCAGCTGAGTTTAACCCTTTGGGGAGGCTTGCCAATTTCACTGGTCCCAGGGGACCAAGTTCTCCGGGGGCGGGGGGCAGAAAGCAAAAAAAAAAAAAAAAAACCACACCCAGAGCAAAAGAAAACTGGAGAAGCTGCAAGCCCATTTCTTTAACAAAACAGAGCACTGCGCTCAGTGGGCAAACACTGCTGCTCAACCAATAGGGGAGGCAGCAAGAAAACCACGCACAGGGAAAGCCTGGAGGCCATATAATGGTCCTACAACACTCCAGAAATAATTAAGAACCATATTCTTGGGAAAAGTGGTCTCATTTTGGTTTGCAATTTTCTCCCCCCTCTTTCAAAAAACTTTCCACCAGCAATCTTAAAGCAATGAAAATATCAGTTTGCTTTCTAGTGCTTGTATTCTCTTAAAAATGTCATTATTCAATTACCTGTCTATTCACTGGCCCTAAGGTCCAGCAGAGCAGATATTGTGAGCCTTCATTTAATGTTTTTAAATGCACTTCAGTCCACTTGTGATACAATAAAACTTTATTGAATTCTGTTCCCACATCACACTTGCCATCCCTCACTTTTATTGATATGTGAGCCCATCTACTCTTCTGTCAGCAATAAAAGGAATATTTCTAGCAAAGAAATGACCTTTCCTTCCATCAATACAGCAATTGGGAAATGTGATTTCAGGTTCCATGTTTAAAAAGAAAAAAGTCTTAAGAAAAGAAAAGATGAACCATGCTCAAGCCTTGTTTTCCTTCCCCTTGTTAGCATTAAAGAAGAAGGAAAATCTCTGTAAGCATCAAAGATATTTATTAGCCCATTTATCCAGAAAAAGGAAGGAAGGACGAGTCATCCTTCCTTGGAAGCCACGAACATTTTTCCCTTGCAGGAAACAGCCCTTTAAATAGATCTTAATACTAAAAGCTGATGGAAGACTTGTCACCTGGGTCTGAGGCAGCTTATCATCACAGTGGGATATTTGTGCTGATTTTGGCTGAGATAGAGTTAATTTTCTCCATAGCAGCTAGTATGGGGCTATGTTTTGGATTTGTGCTGGAAACGGTGTTGATAACACAGGGATGTTTCCGTTACTGCTGAACAGGGCTGACACAGAGTCAGGGCCTTTTCTGCTGCTCACCCCACCCCACCAGTGAGGAGGCTGAGGGTGTGTAAAAAGCTGGGAGGGGGCACAGCCAGGACAGCTGACCCCAATTGACCAAAGGGCTATTCCATACCATATGATGTCATGCTCAGCATATAAAGCTGGGGGAAGAAGAAGGAAGGGGAGTGATGTTCGGAGTGATGGCATTTGTCTTCCCAAGTAACCATTACACATGATGGAGCCCTGCTTTCCTGGAGATGTCTGAGCACCTGCCACCCGTGGGAAGCAGGGAAATAATTCCTTGGTTTGCTTGGCTCGCATGCATGGCTTTTGCTTTACCTATTAAACTGTCTTTATCTCAGCCCATGAGTTTTCTCACTTCTACTCTCCCCATTCTCTCCCCTATCCCATTGGAGGGGAGAGTGAGCAAGCAGCTGCTGGGTGGTGCTTAGTTGCTGGCCAGGGTTAAACAATTGCAGGTATGCCATGCCCAAGGCACCCACCTCGCTCCCTCCTTCTGCTGCCATCCTTTCCATCCATGCAGCAATGGGCTTGTCCTCACTGAGCCCCCGCCTATTTTACACTTTGTCCTGCCTATACCTTAAAATTTCCCAAGTCTCTATTAAAAACCAGACTATTTCTGAAGGACAACAGTGCACAAGTTATTCTGTGAACTTCAAAACCTAGAACCTAAGGGAACTGAGAGCTCAGGAAAAACTGAAGGTAAATTTAAGTCAGCTAGCTAAATCCTCTTTCCAATGCCATGCTGGATCCTTGGGAACTTGAACAGATGCCTCTAGGGGCAAATGAACAGAAAAAGCACTCCAAAATACCTCTGTGCTTTCAATTCACACCTTTTTCAAAACCGAAATAAAATCTAAATGCAGACAATCCCTAAATTTAGGTCAAAGCTTGTGGAAGATAGTTGCTCACATGTTGGAAAATCTCCCCCTGACTTGGGGTGTCAACCACAAAGGGCAGCAATGCTGCCATGGCCCACAGAGCACACATGCCCAGGAGAGTGAAGGGAAAGAAGCTCATCAGCCTCAAGTGGGTCATTCTTTCTCTTCAATCTCAGAAATACATGCAGGACTACTAAAACACGGATGGTTTGAGTTGTAAAGTGTTACATGCATACAAAGGCTGTATTTGCACAAGGAAAACCAAAACATTGGTTTGGTTTTATTGCATTAGCAATAGAAAAGCTGACTGCTTACAATAACAGCTAGTTCAGCAGATCTCCCACCACCACTGGTCTTGCAAAATTGGACTCTTACTTGTCACCAGTCTCACGTACAGCACTGGATAGATCACTCACCTGCTTTCTACACTGGCTCATGAGTAAAATGATAAGTCCCTTAGCACATTACAAAGGTGAAGTAAGAACAATTACACTCCTAGATGTACTGGCACCATGACAACAGGACTGTACAAGCACCAGAAGATGATACTGAAGTGTTTCTGCAATGAGAGTGTTGACCTATCTTCACAAAACCACCTCCACCCACTGCTGTTCCCATCATCCATTTAACACTGCTCCATAAAAGGAGAAGAGGAGAGGGAAGGGATGCACTAGGAAACAACAACAGAGTACTGGATCAAAGGGACCCTCACAGAGTGAGGTTTCTCATACTTACACACAGTGTAAAGCAGCCTGAAATGTAGTTTCAGACATCTCTCCACAATGTGTTGTGTATCCACAGCTCTGGCAATGGAAAACTGCAGGTCTGCAGTAGCAAATATTTAACAGAAAACCATGGAAAACCTCTCTTGGTCAGAAATGATTAAAAGAAAATTCAAGTCAAGAAAAGTGGAGTAGTAATTTCAGTATTTCGGAAGAAAAGGGGCAGTATTTAAAGAAGGTGTCAGAGAAATAAACACCACATGCCAAGGCCTGCTTTGAGAAGGACAAAATGAATTTGGTGACTTTTTCTAATACCAGAAAAATAGGACAACTGATGCCACTGAAGCCTGTCAAATTAGGCCTGGTATCTTTTCACCTGCTGAGATCACCTGATTTTCACTTGTCAGAGGGCAACAAAAAAAAAAAAGTCCAGAGGTCCTTGGAATGACTGTCCATTTTTGTAGACAGCATCTGCCATAACATAAACTGACTACTGATCATGAAAATGATGAGACGACTGGGTGATCTATGTAATCATCTGTTCTTTTCCCCACATGTCGAGAGCAAATGTAGACTCGTGAAACTCTCCTTGTAAGCGACATCTCTAAAAATGCCGTGTGGAGGGTGATATAAAGGACGTTTTAAAATAGATGAGCTACTGAAGTTAGAAGAGGTTTGGCTTTCTCCCCCCTGAGAGGAAAGGAGGATGCTTTCCTCCTCATAATGATACAAGTTAGTGGTGGAAGAGTTAATAAATAAATAAATAAATGTCACAAGAGGAGCAGACTGCCCAAGGGAGTTTTAAATCTTACGTAATTTTTCTCCGAGGGAGCATATATACTAGCACTATATTGAGCATAAGCGCCTAAGGTCAGTCCTAACAACATCTGTTAAAGATGACTCCTAAATGCTGCTCTCAAGACGCACACTCTCCCCTCTGCTGCTGAGCCAGTGCTTGGGTAAACTGTCTCTCTCTGTCCATAAGGAATAATTTGAAACCGCAAGGAGTAACCCATCCAACTAGACGAAGCAAGATGGAATGCACGCAAGTACAAGTGCCTGCTGAAATATTAATTCCTTTGTTATGCAACTGCTGTGTTTCTTTTGGAGATGGCCATATGGCAGACACCACCATTCACCAAGGGCTCAGTGCATGAAGCCATCAAGGAAATTTCAGCGGCCGAGGAAGGGTTTTCCCCAGCACTGAGCAGCACCAGGAGCCAGCCCACAGAGCCCACTCCCCTCCTCCAGTAAAGCATCATGCAAGGCGGCTGGGTGAGAGTGGCAATGCTAAGAAAGCTGGACCTGAAAGGACTTGGGCAATGGCCCAAATTTGGCTAGAGGGGCTGAAGCACATTGGCTCAGTGACAAGAACCCAAGGGGACCAACTAACCCACAGCAGACAGCAGAGGAAGAAACAGATTTCATCCACAGACATAGCTTTGGTCCAACCATACCCTTGCTGACTTCCTTGTCCAGAGCTGACACCTTCCCCTGCGCTTGGATGGCTTTCACTCCTGGGACACTCCTGGGGCCCAGGCATGCAACATCTGCAAAGTTGAGCTGACCATTTTCAGAGGGAAGAAATGGAGGCAGTAACAAAGCCAGGCAGAGACTGAGGTAGGAGAAGAACAAAAAGGACCCCTAGGTTTCCCACTCTGTGTCTGCAGATGAAGGGACACAATTTGCCTGAACACAACCAACTTCCATGGTTGAATACAGGGAATAACAACACATGAAGATGTGACCCAAAATTTCCTAGGCAATGCAGAACAGGCATGGAAGATGGGATCCTATTTTACAACGTGCTCACCCCTTGTTCCCCCCACCCCCCGATAACTCTACTTGCAGAGGCACTATATTGATTCATAAACAAATGGAGGAAACAGCCAAAGCTAACTAACCTAACTGCAAAGGTAGCGTGGCTTGTTGTTGCTGTTGTTTTCCTCCCCACATTCAGATCATTAAAACATACTCAACCCTACTGTACATTCACTACTGAGCAACCTCTCACAAGAGTTATTTTACATCTTGTACATAGGGCCGATTAACACCTCAGGGCATAATATTCACATATTACCTTTCTCACACAGCACCACTATTTCTCTTTGTTTTATGTGCAACAAAGGCTACGGAGGGGTACTAGGTAATGACTATTGCTTTACCAGCCCAGTCTCAGGAGGGAGCGGCATACCTCATGCAAATCATAAATCACAAGGAAATACAGCCTGCTACGATAAGTAGAAACCGATCTCCCCTCGCCCTCCCCACGCACAGTGCCATTTGTAAAATGAAAGACCTCATCTAGATGTCGCATAACTCCAAACTGGTAATCCAGTACGAGCTCACTAGGGCAGACCCTAAGC
>NW_009269997.1:1027796-1073625 GCF_000687185.1 Egretta garzetta
CTTTCCATGGGTTTAATAGCTCAAACCATGAAAAATACTCCATCACTGCATTTAGAAGCTTCACATTTTTGTTTAGAAAAATCAATTATGGACAGACTGAGCCTGCCGCCAACAGAGACAGAGCCCCTCAGCAGAGAGGGTCCCCTTTGCTCAGAGAGGTGGTCTTGGCTGCACTTTGCGGCTTCACAACAAGCAAAATCCCACAGAGCCTTTCCACTTTGTGGCGGCAGGCAGGTGGCCTCCTCCTGAACAAGGGACGGGGACCACCTGAGGGGTTGCAAGTTCTCACTTCCCCTCCAGACAGTGTGCCTGTCATTTCTCAGCTACGTTTGCTCTCCTGCAGCCCATGCTCAAGGCAACAAAGAAGATGCTCTTGGTCCTCGAGCCAAACCCTGGGTTTCAGCAAATTGAAGTCTCCTGCTGCTCTCTCAATACAGCTCTGTGGCTCAAAAGCATCCATTCCTGTACCTGCTTTATTGGTTTGAGAGGCTTTGGCCTACTCAAACCAAAAACCTAGAAGTACTGCGGTCACTCACCTCTCAGCCCTGTATGACTGCTAATAAAAGATGGACTCCTAGTATTACTGCTGTTATTTCTTTTTTGAGGTATGCCATTTATGACAGTAGGACTGTAACTGCACATAACAAATTCAGTTTCTAAGGAAAGCAAATTCTGAGGTATGCTTAACTTTTTTGTAGCTCTGACATTTCCCGTTTGGCGCATATTGCTGTAATCCCAGATGACTGTCTTTCTACCCTCAAACATTCAGGCTAAATAGCTTGCCTGCAATTTTCCTTTGTAACTTTGGAAGCTTATAAATTAGTATTTTCTATCATCAAACATCAAATTTACCAAAACATTAGCTTTCTACCTCCTTGGTGATACAGCACTGTATTTAAGGCACTTATCAAATGTCACTAATTACATGGACATAGGTCAGTCAAAGAGCACTGCTATATGATTACAAGCATAAAACTCTGGAAAGAGAAGCTATAAGCTAGCAATAGTGCTTCATTCTTCTGGTCTGCTTTCACCAACGGAGCTGCCCAAGTGTTTTCCGAAAGGTGGTATGTCACCGTTACGCTGTACAACAAGGAAAACATGGGGCACTACTAGGATATTTTTAACCTAAGCACAAACCTTGCACGGGGGGCAATTTTTCATATCTTAGCAGCTCAGTCTCATATGACGCACGTAGTTTGTCACTGAGAGTTTATTTGCCCTTGGGCAATAAGAGACAAGCTCAATGCTGGCCCAGTCTCCACAAGAAATCAGATCTCTATTAAAGAAACAAATGCAAATACATCAAGATACATACTGTAAGGGACACATTCGTACTGCACTTCCAGGTACTTGTACGTCCCAGGGCAAGGGTCTGGAAACACATCAGGGCCAGCGACAACTGCACATTGGGTCCGATTACTGCATCTGAAAAGCAAGAAAGAAGAGAGTCAGAAAACAGTCCAGATGGAAGAACAGGTCAAGAGGTTGAGCGGCCCCTCCAGGGCCAACAGGAGTGAAAATGCAGAAGTCAGAACGTCAGCATCAGATGGAGAAGCTCACCAGAGAGCGCGCAAAGGCTGATGGCAAACATTGATGTCTTCATCATCTTATTGCCAAAAGAGAATAGACATAGTGGCACAACCCCTTCCCCTCCAAGCAGTTCTTACAGCACCAGGAGGTATTTCTTTAAAACCAAACTGAGAGGAAGATTTAAAAAAAAAAAATTAAAAAATGATTACAGGTACATGGTCTTCTAATTCTTGAAACCCAAATTCCATCACAGTGACCTCAACTAACCTTAAATACCAGCATCCCCCCCCAAACAAAACACAAAGACTAAGCCAGCAACATTTGTGGCAAAAATAATAATTGTATATTTTATAGCAGGCATAACAAACATGTTTTACAAAATATTTATAAAGTATTCCCACAAAAACAGTCATCTTGAGTAATGTTGTTTAATGCAAATCAAAGACTAGAAACAGCAACACTTGAGTGGGAAAAAAATATCACCAAATAAGCTGTCTAAGAACTAAAATACTAGTTTTTCATACACAGCCAACACACTTGCATTAGTTATAAATGGCTAAGTTTTATTGAGTCAGTCTGCCCAGCACAGATGCATCTCCTGAGACAATGTATTTTTTTCCAAAAGCTGATGTTGTTCTCCCTGAGGATCTTGCACAGAGAAGTGACCCTGATCACTGCAGCAAGCATCTTTCAGGTTAAAAGCACATACACACACACACACACACACACAGAGGCTGGGCCCTGCAAGATGCTTTCCCTCTGGCACATGTGACTCAGGTCCACAGGTGACTAATTTGTCCATATGTGGAAACCCACATTTGCCTCTGCTTTTGTGGTACAGGTATCTCTATGTACAAGTTTTGTGTATTTTGCGGATGCAAAAACCCTTAGCAAACAGCAGTTCTATGGAAAAAAATCCTCTGCTTGTTTGTTCAAAGAAAAAAAAAAAAGAAAAATATAATTAGTCTTTGATTTTTATGTTTTTGCATTCCAGAAAGAGACCTCCTAAGGGCTAGACCACTTTATTTACTTTCTCCAAGATCCTGCCTCCTGTGATGTGAGATGGGACCCCTGACCCTCCTGATCTTCTGGCAGAAGCCATGACATCCAGCACAGAACTCATTTAGGTCTGCAGTGGAAATGCTTTGTGTTTACCTGAGGCTATAGTTTGTCAGCCTTAATGAGGATTTTATTTGAGCCCATAAATTAAAATTGATTCATTAGTGACTGCCTTAAGCTCCATAATTTCTTTAATTTTATGGAAAGATTAATAAGAGCTGATACGCTTGCTCATCAGGCTGTTTTGCTGGATAACAGATAATCCAGAGGGCTGGGATGTTCTTGTGTTTTCTAGTTGAAAGATGACAGTTATCACAGCAAGTGACTAGTTTTATCATATACACAGAAAAACAATTTTATTAACACAAAGGATAACTTTGTTGTCCTCAGCCTTGCTACGTACAGACAGGTGGCCTGGCTGGGATATCACAGGTAGCTTGGACTGCGTGAGTGGGCAGTCTTCCAAGAGAGGTTTTGAACATCATCCAAAACTTTACTTTCAACAAAAACCCTTTACTGGGCTCAATGTGCCTTTCAAAAAGCAATTGCACTGGCCTAATCAATAGTCTCTCTGGCTGTAGGGACAGCCCTGGTCACGTTACACAGAGTAAGAGCAATGGATCGAAAAGACATTTCAGAATCACGAGTCAGAATCCAAAACTACGAGGAACTGGAAGTGAGGGAAGGAACAGACACATTTAGGGTTCATCTGCACATGTTTTCTTTCTTTCTGTCTGTAAGGAACCATTTGCTTTGAATGGCCAAGTGTTTCCTTGCAGCCATTTCTTTTTTTTTATGCAAGAACTTGAACACAAAAAACAAGCAAAAACATGCAACCTAGAAAGCTCCAGATTCATAACCAGTATTTCAAAACTTGGTTTGGAAGCTGAAGGCTGTGAAGACCAGCTTTAACCACCCTAAATGTGTGCTGCCTTCTGGAATATCACCAAAGAGAGTAAAAGCACCATGATAAAAGGAGCTGTGTGGGGAAGGCAGGGTGCTAATATGGGCTTTTCCCCCCAACTTTAGGAAGTCCTGAAGCCCCTTGCACATTCCTGGATCAGGGAATGGCAAAGGACTAAGCCTGCCAAGCACAGAAGCTTGAAAAGAAGCCGAGATTGTCAGTGCCACCTTGGGAGGGAAACAACAGAAAACCAAATGAAAAAGTCCCAAATAAAAGCTCAAATACTATGTGGTGTCGCTACCTCAATACAATTTGCAAAAAAAGGGCTCATACAAAAAAAAGCCACCAAACTCAGAAAAACTCAACCTCCTCTCTTTTTCACACTCATTTCATATAGGCAGCAAAACTGTATCCAACAGTTGGCATTTCAAGTTTCCTTTTATCGCCCCAGGGTGAAATATGCAGGTTCCCATTCCAGCACACTTAAGGGATGAGGGCAATTTGGACTAAAAACCTTAGGAAAAAACCTAATACCTGTTCAACCAACTATTACTATCAGACGTCAGGCTACTAAAATTTTAAGGGAAGAAAGAGGTAAAAAACCTCATCATTAAAACTCTGGGTGCTGTGCTTTTGCTCATACTTTTTCCCATACTTTCACAACAGCTTCTTGGTCCCTTCAGTTTTGTCGTATTTCTTTCCAGACAGATTAAAGGCCCAGGCGACACTAAGTGACACACAAGAAGTGACATAGAAAAAGAGATGTATAAAACAAAATGCTTCTATGGCCTTGAAAAGGGGGGGGGAAACAAACCCTGTGTAACCCCCACCTTACTCCATTCCTAGCAAACCAATCCACCAGCTCTTCTTTGTAAATCACAGGATTATACATTGAATCTTGGGATTTCTTAGTGCTTGGGTCTTAGTAATACTTGCTCTGAACTCCTGGGAGTCATGAGGCTCAGTGCTGACCTTTCCAGTCAATGATGCAACAAGGTTCCCTTGGGTTTTTTGTTTTGTTTTGTGCCCCTGCCCTTTTTTTCCTCTTCTCTTTTTTTTTTTTTTTTAATTCTCTTTTTTCCCTCTTTTCTTGAAGGAAGACCTTTACTGACTACTGGAGTTACAATTTGCAGTGCAAACCAGCATTGCATCAGATCAAGTATAAATCTCTCTCTTCTACACAGGGCAATCACAGAAACACCACCCGGGACCCCTAGCTTTAAAAAGGGCAGTTCCACATCTTGCTAGATTCCCTTCCAACAGGGCAGGAACTGTTTGCATCGCTGGCTCTAGTATAACTGTACTCCAGAAAACTAGTCACCCTTTTCACACCCATGTATACCTCTTATTACCACCTTTTAACAAGCGCCTCTTATTTCTAGCACTGATTCATCAGCTCCTTCAAACAAAACTACTTCTCTTACCCCTGTGGTGCCCTCATGCTGCAACTTTCCTAAGCGACCCCCTGGCCTCTCGGGGTATTTTCTCATTCTCTATATGCTCTGACACTAAGTAAACAAGAGAGCTGTGGGAGGATTCTGTGAATTTGGAGGACCAGATAAACAATTTAATGCCCATTAAAAAAGCAGCTTCTATTTTATTAGTTTGTACAAGATTTTAAGGCAAATGTTCTGGAGACACGGAAAAATTAAAGGACCTCCTCAAGTGGCTTTAGTTCCCTTTAATGCCATTTATCATTAAATCTGTCAAGGGATTTATAACCATCTTGTTGTTTGCGGTTAGTTTGTTTTATTTTGAAGTCCTTATCTCTACCTAACTTTCCCTGTTGCTCCCCAAAGTGAAAAAGGTGGGCACATGAAGACGTAGCCTGCTTCTCGGAGACCCTGCATGTCTTGGGCCACATCTGTGATTGCTGCTGGGATTCATGGACACTTTTTGCCTGGACCGAGAGTGTCCACACAGCTCACCAGAAATAACTCACTGTGCTGCCACAGCATTCAGGCTAGCAAGGCAAAAAGCCTGCTGCATTTTCCATTTTGCGAGATACGGAAAATTCGATTTGCCAGTACCCAGGTTCCTCTGTAAACACTTGCATTGGTGCAAAGTGTGCTCAGCGAAAAGGCCAGTATTTCACATCTACTTTGCCAAGGCACAAATGCCTACCAAGACCAACCAAGAGATCAGAAACCAAAGCATAACTCAAGATCTACATTATCACCTCGACTTGAGACTGACGGCAACATACATTCCTGTATGTTCACAAAAGAGAATACCCCAAACCCTCCTAAGAATCAGTCTGAGGTACTCAGCAGTCTTTAAGCACCCAGCATCTCATAAGCAGAAATTCTTGTTATTCACATATATGTTTTGGAGAGGAAAAATTACCTCCTAGGAAAAGTGTAAATTGTCTCAGTCACACAAAAAAAAAGGTTATTTATGCCTTCTTTCCAGCTACATTTATTCCCACTTAAGGTACCTGTTTTGTCTTTCAGATGTGGAAAAATATTTATCCAAGAAGAGGTGCCAATCCAGTGTAACACATACACTATAACAGAAAACATGGATTATTTTTGCAGAACTTCTCCCAGTCAGTTCCAGTAGAAAATGACTTTCAGGAGTTTTAATGTGAAGCAGTAATAATAATTCATGTGGCATTTGTTTTGCATTTATAAACAGTGGGAATGAAGGAAGAATTTGAGTTCAGAACCAGCTGCAGGGCTCAAGTCTGCTTGCAACTCTTGGTTCAGACTTAAAAAAAAAAAAAAAAAAAAAAAAAAAAAAAAAAAAAAACCAACAACACACCACCGAAACTTCATTTCCCTTCAGCGAACTTCCATTCCTTCTCCCTGGCAACATTTTTATGATTTTTAAGTGACAAGGTCATCTTGTGATAGTGAGGCAGAAACACTTTAAGACATAAACAGCTGCTTATTCCTGCTCTGACATCTTTGATTTTTTCCAATGCTGACATTGTTGATATATTTACCAAAAGAGAAAGGAAGGAAAAAATAATAGTTTGGCAGGTGATGTTTATTTTAGGCCTTTCGAGAAACTTTAATAGCACAGACATGTCAACAGCATCAGGCTAGACATGTCTGGGGTGATATGTTTGCCAGAACAAAAATGCAAAGGCAGCACAAAATAAAAGATCAATCCCAAATAAAAGCCTTTCAGCATTAATCGTCACAGGCGTAATACCAGTAAGTCCTCCAGCTCCCCATCCAGGTGGGGACCATTTGCCCCAGACAAGAAAAATTGGTGCCAAAATTATGGGGAGCAGACGCGCGTCATGCTATGGATGCCAGGAAAAGAGCAACCAGAAATCCATGCACAACAAACCTAGAGGCTCAAACATCCACTTCATCTGCAATGCACCCTCTTTCTCCTGGTCCTTAGCCTCTGGAGACACGCCTTTCTGAGGTGGAGCAACACCGTGGCCAGGAGCTCCTGTGAACAGGGCGCACGGGAAACCACTACAAACGGGGAAGCCACCCGCTCCCTCGGAATCTGCAATCAGACCATCAGAGGCCAGGGCTAGGCCCTTAAATACCCCGGATATTGGAAAATTTCAGGCTACATAACCATGAACTTGGATTTGTATGGGAAGCTCTGAGCTGCCGTATCCATCCCTTGCTGCTCATGGCTAGTACTACCCTCTGCATACAGCAACTTGTAACAGCGGATTCTTAACGCCCATGTGTGCCAACCAAACTGGCTCACCTGCGTTCATGAGCACTGGCTGACAAAAAACAAAGATACTTTTTCCCCTCTGCCCTCAGCCGAAACACCTACTTTACATAGCCTTTATTTTTTTCTGCAAAGACAAGGCAGTCATCATGTGCCTAGGCATGCTAGCATAGCTAAGACATCAATATCTAAGCCTTTTTCTCAAGGTCTATTATACTTTTCTAATGGTTTTACAGTAAGAGACAGACTTAATTCATTATCCTTCATGGCAATGCTGCGAGACATCCTCTTCCTTCTCTGGAACACAAAAATCTCCTCTCTGGATGACTGCTTTAAGAAAGAGGCTGTCACAGCAAATAAGTCAGCCAGGAGTGTGTTCTCCCCTGTCAATATGTGATATTTCCAAATCAACCCCTTAGGAAGGGCCAAGAGAAAAAAAAATAAAATAAAATTAATGCCCTGGAGAAAGTAAACAGGAAGCAAAGAGAAATTTCACTCGTAAGTGGAGATAATGTGATGGCTTGCAAATAAGGGGAAAAGAAAAAAAAAGGCAGAGAAGGGAGGCAGCGGAGGGTAGAGAGGGGAGAACAGAACCGCAAGCCCTGAGAAAAGCCTTTGGTTCACCACATTTGCTTTCAATAACACGCTGCACAAAAGCAAAGCTAAATCCTCCGCCTGTTTAGCTTCCAGAAACAAAGAATTCCTCAACAGAATCTTTTTCTACCTCTGCAAAACCTTAAATGCAAAGGATCTAATGACAGGGAGATGAAAATCCAGTTTCTCTAACATTTTCTTCATTATGAATGGGCCTTTTTATTGATCTTTCAGAGCACAGAGAAGCTGGCTTTCCAACCTCTGCTGCGATATAATTATCTGCGGTGTTTAATGCTAGCACTGACGAGTCCCACTACACACTGCATTTTGTTGTTTTATTGACGGGTTTTAATTATCTATCCAGGTGCTAGAGCTGTCAGATACGCTGCTGCTTATGTGATCCAACTAATACAAGGAGAGGCAGAGCACTCTAATTGCAGCCTCACCAAGTGCCTTTGTGGAGATATGCCAACAAGATACATTTAAACTGCTATGGTGGTTGTAAAATCTTATGATGTTTGATGGGAAAAAAAGAAAAAAAAAAAAGTCCTCTTTCTATAGCCTCAACCCATTTCGTTCCCCTGATTATTATTTTATATTGAGCAAAGCAAAACTGAAGAAAAACAAACCACCAAAACCCCAGCCAGCCAAACAGCAGAAAAATCCTGCAGAGCCAAACTGAATCTGAGCTGTAAAGGTCACTGAGGGGACTACCTTGATATATTATGGAGAGCCTGGGAGCAAGATGGAAAACAGGTCCTGGAAATAATTTAAATACCAGTTTTATGTAGGGGGAAAAAAAAAAAAGTAATTATGCTGTTTCAACTCATTGATAAGGCCCTTAAAATTTAACAAGAAGCATTTAACAGCAAATTCGCAAGATTTAACAGATTTAATGGCAATTTGGAGCACCCCTGCACATGGTGCATCTGCTCTGCTGCCAGGGTCTCCCCAGCTCGGGAAGCTGAGGTCTGGGGCAGGACCCTCCAGCAGGGATGCCCTGGCTCATCATCACCCTTTAAAGGAGGGTCCCCCCAAGCACTGAAAGCTTTTTCCTCTGTGCTTCACCATGTAACGTCTCTTACATCTCAGTTTCCTTGGATTTCTTTCTGGCCCATCTCTTTGCGGTTAATGCAGGGAGGAGGGGAGCTGAAATCCCCAAGGACAATGAATTGTACCCCAACAGGAAAACCTGCCAAGTGCTTTGTGCTGATGTGCCTGGCTACAGCACCCCTGTGGCAACAGGGAACCTCAACACAAGCCTGGTGGAAGAAACACTCATCATTAGCACGAGAATGACAACACAACGATCTGTTTAAGCCAAAAGGTTTGGGTCAGCACAGAACACAGATCTGCTCCAAGCATGTCTAAAGCAGTCACGGTGCTGGTCCAGCTGCAAGGAGCTGAGGACACAAACAAGACCAGGTTTGCAATGCAGGCTAATGTCTTTTATTGGATGCCAGCCTGTAGGTCTGAAAACCAAACCAGGCAAGCCTTAAGGCTGTAAAGCTCATCTTTTAAAGAACAGCATCTGCCCTTTTACAGGTACTCTACTTCTTCCAACTCCATAAACTTCTGTAGCACTCTAATAAAAATCCACTTTACAAAACACTGACAGGATATCTGGAGAGGAGAGTAAACACCTAAACCAAACCAACCAATAAAAGGCTCGTCAGTTTAGCCAGAGTTAACACTAGTTAAAATAACTGTGAACAGAAAACAATCTGGCTTTTAATTTGGGTCAGGAGGTCAAATTAAAGGCTAGAGGGGGTCTGGGCTGAATTTCAGCTGGCACACCACATTATTTTGTCTTCATTGCCATTTTAACGCAAGTCAATGCAAGTCAAAGCCCATTTTTTCTTCTTTAGTGCAGCTACCCAGAGCTGGGGTAGCCAGAACAAGCAGCAAAGGATTTTTTCTCTACAACAGCTCCCAAGTGTGTTCAGACCCCTCATCTACCATCACCTACCTATCCACTGAGTCCACAGCACAGGGAGCTGACGCTGTGCTGGACACCAAAGCACCAAAGCTCTGTAGCACCACGAGGTACGAACCTGCTGCTCAGCACTGGCTGAGCAAAAAGCAAATCTGAATGCGAACATTTGGAAACCTTTTAAATATATTAATAAAAAAGAATTAAAAAATATATTCCGTCCTGCTGTTAAAGGAAGATCTGGTATTACTTCCACTGCATTGCCCTTCACTAATTGTCATGTTTTCTCGAAGTACAAGGAATTACACAGCCCATAAAAACTGCAATGCTGCCATTTACTGTTACCACCCAGGGCCCCTGTCCCAGCCACTGACTGATTCCTGCAAAAGGAAAAACTGAGATTAGGTAATATTGTCTCCAAACGGGCTAAAGTAATCTGTATTCATGGGCTGGTAGGTTTAATGTGTTAGCCTTTCACCTCTGTGAATAGGGTTAAGGAAAGGTTTTGGGCCAAAATAATTTGTACTGTACTCCATCTCAAATTTGACATAATAATTGAATGACTGAATGAAACAAAAATGAGTATGTCCAAACAGCACAGGAGGTCAAAGCTGGGCAGCTCCCTGATGAACTCAGGAGTGAACCAAAGGCATCCATGCAGCACTGCTTCTAAAACCCAGAGCAACCTCCCTCTTCATCACTCTTGCCAATGGCATGATACTGAGGTGACTTTTAAGTAAAGGTCCACAGATTTTAGTTAAGGACACAATCACCCCTCAGCCTCTTGGGGGTTGAAGCTTCCCAACCAAGTGAGACGCAGGATCAACATACGACAGGTTATGCCTTTAGCATCATGGCTAAATCAGTTGAGACAAAAAGATGATATTAGTGAGTAAAACAAACAGCCTGCCAGGGTCACAGGCTATAACATCTATTAATGGCGCCTGATTTTGTACAGCACCCTGTACAAAGGAGTCTTAGCTCCTGTCTGTGTTTCAGGCATTAAGCAGCACAAATAATAATGAGAAACAAACCAAACTTTCTCAAAAAATAATACTGAAATGAACTAAATATGTTTTTGATATTCAAAAGGGATTTTTAAAAAATTTATTCCAACATAGCCAACTCTGTCTCTTTGATCTTCAGCCCAAAGCTTGAATAAAGGCAGCCTGCACTTTGATTCTAAGCTCAAGAGAAAGCACAGCGTCACAAAACCTTCATACACTTCCCAGCCCAGCACTGCCCAGCCAAAGCACATACGGACGCAAATGATAAGGAGAAAAAATAAAAAAGAAGAGAAAAAAGCCTAATCTTAGATATATTACTTGAAACCGTCATTGTGAAATTCCTCAAAATGTCTAAACATAGCACTGAACTTTCTGTGGCTGCATGCAGCGACATGGGAGGGGATGGAGGGATGCATTTTTGGAACATCTGTCCAGCAGCTCCATGAGACTTTCTCATGCTGTGTTCTGGGGATCACATACCCCTGCCCTCTCAGCACCCCATTCCCTCCTTACTTGCCTTTCCTGGGTCAGTTTTCAGCACATCCATCCATCCATCCATCCATCTCAGTTTTCAGCTATATATGCCCACCAGCTCATCTCCTGCCCTGTCCTGTCTGGTCACCATCCTGAAAGGGACACTACTTGCTCATTACATACCTTATCTGCCTTTAAAATACATAGTTAAAATGCATACAGATTTGGCTAAAAATACTATCCTGAAAAAAAGCCTCATAGGAAAATAGCCTCTGAACATCTCTGGGGCAACAACCGGTAGGAAAAGAGCAACAGAGCTTCTGGCAAAACCTCAAGTCTTCTTTGTGAAGATGCAGAAAATACTTTGTTAGTGGAAGATTGGATATTTCATACTACAGAGGCCACCTAACGCTGTACTCACAGAATTAAACTTGCTGTATGTAAGAAAGCTTCCTTTGAGGAAGGTAAACTCAAAGGCCAAGTTTTCCAGAAAGGCTATGCCTCCCACCAGAGCTGAATTTTTTCCAAGGAGTTTGGTTCTTCTTCGAGGAGCTATAAAAAGACCCAGCTGTTTGGGCAGGGCCTGGGACTCCTTGGTTCTCATGGAGAGCAGTGAAGCTGCTGGCTATTAAGCATTTTTCAAGCACCACGCTGTGTCACAGAGTGCCTAACCACTTCGGTAATCCAATCCAGATAGCTCTGTGGAAAAAGAACCTGCCTGCCTGGGATTGCATGGGAGCCTTAGGTGGGGCAGAAACTGGGAAATCCACATTCCAGAGCATGGAGCACGTCTCCGCCAAGTCAACTTTAAAATATGTGACTGTTGCTGCTCAGACATACTAGCTGAAGTCCAGGGAGATGGATGAAAGGGTAAAGATGCAGGATAAATTCATCAGATGTCTCCATAAATCATTTCTATAGTTCACATTTGTTCTCTGCCTTTCATTACTTACATTTCTAAAGCCAGTGGGTGCTTTGGTGCAGTGGATCTAATAAAAAGGAAGATAAATTTTAACATCCCTTTTTGAAACATCTTAAAATGATCTAGCTTTCTTCCGAATCTTAATGGCAAGCATTACAAAAAAGACACTGTCTCAAAACAATTCACTAGGGCTGGAAGTGAAAGCAGAATCCCACTGTAACCTGGAAATTCACAGTCCTAGTCCGCCCCACAACTGGTATAAAAGATCTTATTTCTGGCCCTCATGCTTTGGCAGCCTTAACTTTGTCACTGAATCCTGCCACCACTTTGCACAGACCCTCTCACTTAGGGGCGAAATTCCATACTTGAGAAGGAGAAGAAATATTTTTGGAGATTGGCAGTTTGGAAAAGAATCTGAGCTGCCTGACAGCTGTTCGGAGACGTGGGATGCCAGAGGGGTCCCAGCGGAGCATACAGTATTACACACATGCACACGCACAGAAAATCATTAAAGTTTCTGTCTCTAAAGTATCACATTTAATGAAAGAAAGCGAGGGAGATATCTGGAGAATTCTTCGGTTATATTAACAGCTAATGATATTCCCTTTGCCAAGAGTGCAGCCCTGGGAAGCTCACTGGTAGAGATGGGGGGGGACCCATGAAAATGCCAGCGGGTCCAGGCGGTGTGGTGAGGGGGAGCAGGGAGAGCCATCCTTCCCTCTCTCCCTGCAACATCCCCAGGAGGGTCGGGAATCGAGCAGAGAGCCTGCTGTTGCATGGCTGGAGTTGTTCTACGACAGAAGCAAGGACCTTTATAACAGAGTTTAATCTGTCGCAGGTTAAACAAAACCAGTGACTGCACAAGTGAGCAATTAAAGAACATTCCACAGCCAGCACTCCGAGAGCCTCGCCGTTGATTAATTAGGTTCAAAGGGCCAAGGCTAACCTCACAGTCCCCTGAGAAGACCACTTAGCCCCTTTAAAAAAGAAAAAAAAAAATAAAACTTTCAGCATTCTTATTTAACACTTGAGCATCACTTAAACAGATGCTAACGCAGTGAAACAATTACTTGGGACTGACCTACATTCAGCTGTATCACTTTATTACATTCAGGAGAAACTTAATTAAGCTTCTGTTACTTAATAAAAGCAAATAAAACCCTTCATTTTATGACAAGGAGCTGCACTGCTACAGCCATGTGAAGCTTTCAAATTTGGCAGTGGGGTTTCCCAAGAGACTGTGGCTCCCACTATCACATTCCTCCTCATTGCATTCGAGAGATAAGAAGATACAGGATATTTTTATGCATTAATGCTCCTCGAGGTGGGCTAGCTTTCTCTGCTAGCTACCACCAAGGTGGAGAGGACTGTAGCCTCTGATACCTGCCCTATCACCTTAGGAGACCTACTGTACCTGTGCAATACGGTCTACTCCCAACCACATCATGAGTACTTCAGCCCTGCTGGGAGGAAGGTATCAAGTAGTCACTTCACGCCAAGAAGCAAAAAAGCAACCTATTCCTGGGGGAAAAAAAAAAAAAGAACTTACTGCTGGCTGTATAGTTGCTCTTCCCCCACAGGCCTGACCCACACCCCAGTGAATTCAGTGGGTGAACAGTCCTTTACAGGCACCAGTGACCATTATCAGGGTCTGAGCTGGGTAGTGGGAGCGTACAATCAAGGACGCTCACGTATTAAGAAAATACACAAAGAGTTTCACCAGTTCACATCACCAAAGAGACTCCCCAAACCATCCACCCAAAGTCTCCCTTGAGTATTAGGATTTTAAAACACTGTTAATAGAAAGGACCACCCCATACATGTGACCCACACTCAGCTGCATTCATCCATTATAACCGCGCCCAACTTCTCTACAGGATTATCAGCCATGCGCCACATCCTTACCACCCTTCTCCCTAAAATGCTCGTCTTGCCCTCCTCTTCTCCTGCCCTCACACAAACAGCTCCCTGCTCTGACTTACCAAAGATCCAGTTTTGGAGAGAAAATATATCCCCAGCCTTGTAAAAGTCATGAAAGTAAGCGCCTAAACTGCAAACAGCCACACAAAAACACTCACCAGCTGCCCAGACCTTCTGGACTTTCACTGAACGGACCGCAGATGTTCAAACAAACCCTGGAAGCTTTGGTGAGGTCATGGGAAAATTCCTTCTCCATGAGGGAGAAAACCCAAAAAGTGTCCCTTGCTGAGCAGAGGCTGTGGCCGGGCAGCTCTTCATCACTGGCACCACGTCCAGAAAATGACTTCTGAATGCCAGCTCCTGCCATGTTTCCCAGCCAAGGCGTAACTTGCCAACTGGCTTTTGATCCTGCTTAACTCTGCTGGATGCCTGAGACCACGAAGCTGCTACAGGACTTTTTGCCACATCCAATTCCACGTGTGACCTGTTGACATTTATATTTATAAAGCTCCCTTTATAAAGCTCAAGGAGATGAAGACATGGGTGCAGAGGTGACAGCCGCAGTCCCCTGGGGCCACCAAGGAACAATTCCCCCAGTCTCATGGCACAGGGGGATCAGCTCAATAACTCACACAAATCAACTGTTAATAATGCTGTGACACCTCCCAGGCTTAAAAAAAAAAATCACAAGCTATAAAGTCCTGCACCCCATCAGGATCATTAGTGCCAAACATACTCATCTGATGACACCTTGTCTCTTACACCTACTTTGTTTCCGCTCTCTGCTCTAGTTCAGCATCACCGATTTTGTTCAGGATCTGAAAAAATTGGATTTAATTCCACAGTACCCCTCCTCTAGCAGAACGCCCTTATGCTGGTAAAGTCCAACCTCTTCTCTTTGCATTTTTTCTGAGTAATTGAGGAAGCATTTCAGTAGGGGCTGAAAATGGCATCCTAGTTTTCTAGTGTATGTTGGACTGCTAGAATAAAGTATCAGGCACGCTCTGCTGCTATCTGGCTTGGTGAATATTTGACCAATTAACATACAGGCAAGAGCCACAAAGGAAAAAAAAAAAAAATACATATTCCGTTCCATGTAATGCCATTAAAATTGTGGTGACTTAAAATCCTGCAGTGCTTTGGCAGTCCATTTTGAAGCCTGGCTGTAATGAGGAGCAGCAGTATCTCAGGTGCTGGAGAGTAAACAGTCAGGGGTGAGGACATGTCAACTCAGCTTTGGGGTTAAAGAAACTCTCCATGTATTCACCACTGCAAACCCTGAAGGCAGTAAAAATAATAGCTGACTGACAGCATTTTATTTTCTTTGTTAGTGTAAACATGACTAGCTTGTTAAGTCACAGGTGGCATCCAAATTCTTCCTTCTTTTTCTCAGTGCATCTATGGAAAGTCAATTCCTTTTCAAATGCTGAGAAGATGAGGCTTTTCCTGATGTCATTGGTGCCTTTACCAGCATTCATCTCACTCCAGGCTTTCTGAAGTGTTGTATATAAATAGCCAGTGCCCCTCAGTACACTGAATTAGCCAGTACACGCATATGGACAGCGCTGAGAAACAGTTTAGTGAGAACAGATTGACAGGCAAACCCTAAAATATTGACCAACTAGGAAATTCCCTCTGTCCCAACCAGCCTCATCCTACCTGTCAGTCCCTGCAACCATGCAGCCTGGGAAAGCGACACTTCAGTTTTCCAGCTAACAGCTACCTACCTGCTAGTGCCAGGGGCTCGGGCTTGATCCTGTGGCCTTGGCCTTTACAAATACTCTGACGATTCTCTCAAAAAACCAGCAAGCTTCATCTCACTCCAACACGACTGAGTAAATAAATAATGCTATTTATGCACTGCACACCATTTGTCAACCCATTTGTCATTTCCGATCTTTCATCACTCATGCAGTAAAACTATGTGGGATTTTATTCAAACCTCCCTTGCAGGTGTGATGAATGCTTTATTTATACAGCAGCATTTCATCTCGCAGAACTGTTACTATGCAAATACAGGCCTTTATGTCCCTGTGTGGCATAAGCAGAAAGTGTAAAGAGAGATGAAAACTAGAGGTGGCACTGTAATTAAAGTCAAAGGGGGAACTACGGACGGCTCCGCTAAAACTCGGGAATGCGTGCCAGAGAAAACGTATCACTTCAGAAGAAGCATTCGCTCCTCCTCATCAGGCAAGGTGAAAAACATGGACCCGTTTTCAAAGACCTTCTTAAAGGTCAGCATGACGCCATCAATCCCCGCTCAGCTTACCAGAGCACCCATGACATCAGCACCTGCTGTATTTAGTGAACAACTTCCTTCCAGGCAAATTGTCTCCCACTGACTTCCCCCAATTGGAATTTCAGTCAAGGACTGAAAAACCTAGAAGCAGACACTGCTACAAATAACTACAGTTGAGCAGCAAGCCATGAATTTCCCTTAGTTGGTGTCTTCTGGTGTCCAGAAGACCAGACGGGGAGTGAAGGGGCCTAACTGTTATTTCTGATGCGAGGCAGAGCGACTTGGGGAGGGGGGAAGGAGGGCATTTCTGCTCTTTGGCAAAATGGGAAGCATTATACTGACATCCCTGCAAAGTCTTTTGAGAGCCACAGATGTAAAAAAAAAAAAAAAAAATAAAAAAAAAAATCTATTACTTTTATTACAATTCACTGATGTGTGAAGTCTGCTACCCAAACCTGCTGAGATCTTCCTCTGGAAGTAAAGCACTGTTGAGAGGAAGGGTATCTGAATCCATCCCTTGTTTCTACTTTGCATCACAGTCACCATAGTAAGCCCTGAGTTTCATTCATTCACACCATGGAGCACACCAAATGCTGCCCTGGCTTACAGGAGCCTCACAACTGTTTGACTCAAGCCAGTCTGCAATACAAAGAGTAAAGGATCAGCCTTGAACTGATCCCTCTGTTTCTTGGAAGGAACTTCCTTGGCAGTTTTTACCATGAGGGCAAAATCTCATCAGCTCCAGCATGATCTTCCTGGCAATTCCTGGCTGCCTCAGATAAATCTGCAAGAGCTACCATCAATTCTCATAGTTTTACAGGTGTGGGGTAAAGAAAAGGTGAGAGAAATCGATTGGTTTCTATGGACCGATTTCAGATACCCTGATAGCAAACCTCTGCTTCCTCCACTTTCTTTTTATATTTCAAGGGGGGGGGTGGTGGTGGTGTGGGATTCATAAAGAACTGTGTAAACAGACATCAGACGCATGTTTATTGCCTAAGCAATAAAAGATTAGAATTGACAAATGGAGAGGTTTTTGGAGACACAGATGCTACAATCATTTTAATATAATTTGGATTTCCAAATCAGTAATTACTCTATCACATATTTATAATTTTGTAGATGCTACTAGAAATGCTGATGTCTTTTTCTATGCATAGTAATGAGCAACAACAAGGGCTGTTAATATAAAGCCTGTAATGTTTGTATTCATATGTAAATAGGTTATGTAAACGTTTTAGACATTTCTCACTAAAATGCTGAGTTCTAATCTAAGTGGCTCCATTCCTAAACTAGAAAATCGCACTCTGCATGGAAATTGTTTACTAGTCTGTCAGCAAAGCCGCCAAAGCAGCAAGCTGAATTTATAGGGGGATTTACATCTCTCCATTAGACACAGTATCAGAGTAATTGGCAACCTATAAATGCTCAGACAGATACACAGGTTGATTTTTAGAAAGTTGCTTGCTTGCACGTGGTGGCACAGACATTCAGCCCACGTGCACGTTCTACGTACATGTATGCGCAAGCACAGGCACCTTTTTGGGAGACTGTTCGAGGAATGAAATAGTGTTTGATTTAATTAAACTAATTTAGTTAAGCTGATACAAACCCCTGGTTAAAAGTGGAAGAATCAGTTCAGTTTCTACCTGCTCCTAATTGACTTACAATAAAATTGAATAAGGCACATTAAAACACCAACATGTGTCTCCAAGTAGGAAACCACAACTTTAGTTAACTCAAAATGATGCTAGGGGTGGAAGAGAAAGAAAAAAAAAAAAAAAGTGGGCTAAAAATCCCTAGGGCCACCCTTCTCACCTCAGTATGTTACCATTTTTTTTCCTTCCTCTTCCACTCAAGCACCCATAACTGCAGCCTTCACGTGTCCCACCTGATGGAGTAAGCCCTTGGGGCTTATGCCAGGCCCTTTCCAACTCAGATGGAGCACGGATACACCACCGTGGTACTGTCCTTTACAGGACCTGATGTGTCTACCAAAGCAAAACCCTGGGTCGCTCTCCTCTTTGAACATCATACGACTAACTTGCATTAACTTCAGTGAGATCTGTTCTCAGCTCTGTGACGCAGAGAATCACATCTTGAGACTTTTCCTTGGTGTCTCTAACAAATCACATCCAGCCTCATCCCTTTCTCTTCTTCTTGAATGTATATATTTGAAAAGATGATTTAGTGCCAGTAATGGCCTTGGAAAGACAGCTCAGAGACCCCCACAGCTCTGCTATAGCACATGAGTAACTCCCATTTGTATAGGAGACAATAGATGTCTCCTCTTCATCAGCAGAAATGAAATGGAAATGACAGGGAAGCAAACATCCTGCTGTTGCTCCGCAACTTTCAGCATCTTCTACCATCTAGGGATAGTATTTTCAAGATCTGTTCAGTCTTTTGCTTTTGATGAGGCTGCTGAAAGCTGCCGGGGCAGCTACTGGCATTTTGACCTTGCTCTCTCCTTCCTTCCCTGCTCCTCCTTCCTCGCCGCTTTCCCTTTGCTCCACTTCGAAGCACTCCCACACTGCTCCTGGAATGGTATTAACACCTAAAGAGCCAGGGTGCATTTCATTGCATCTCATGCAATTGCAGCTTTACTCATCCTGCCCTCTTAACTGCTGCCTTCAAACAAAGCAAAGTAACATCAGTCATGCCACAAAACAACAGGGTGAGAAAAGCCTGACACCCATACCCAAGGAGCTGAATTATTGCCACCTCCCCAGTGAGCTGCAGTGATGTGGGATGACCTGTGACAAACAAGGCAGTTTCCACTGGGAATGGGGGCGGTGGGGGGGGAAAGGCAGATAGCGCTACAGAAAAAGTGTAATAAATTTCTCCAGGCCACAAGTGCAGACTCTATTATGCCCCTGCCAAGAACAGTTACTCACACAAGTAAAATTAAGAGGACTACCGACTAGGTGAGTAAATCCATGCCCACTTTGTTTCCAAAGAAAGAAATTCACCCTGGCAAGGCTCTGTTTGTACATGGGAATAGCAGTATCGATTCCGGCAGTTATTCCAGTCCCCCAGCGCAGGAACGCTGCACTGAATCAAACCCAGTGTGGTTTTGCGCCCGTGATAACCTTTATGCTAAGGAGTACTGGGATGCCCAGTGCCAAGAAACTGGGTCACAGGCTGCTTTAGGTTTTTATTCCCTTTTAAAGGGGCACTCTTGGATGTGATAAATGGTCAGCACTTTCTTGTGATGATGTAAGTGTTAAAACCTGGTTGCATCTAAAAAAAAAAACCAACATGGGAGTGAAAGTCATTCTGCCTGTTCACCTGGAACTTGTTACATCAAGTGAAGTAGCAGACAAGCACTCAAAGCAAAATGAAAGCTCTTTGCTCCTGTTTGGTGAACCTTCATCTATAAATTTTAAGAGGAAAAAGTAAATAATGGGCCATATGGCACATTTGCTCAGCAGCACTGGTGGTCTGACATCACTGTTACTTCACTATAGCTGTACACTTATCAAATCCGAGCAGATTTCTCATTACCTAACTGTTTCCAACAAGGATGATTATTTTTACTGCATTAGTTCAATGAGAGACCCCCAATGGGGGGCCAAAGTCTCCCCTAGTTTTGAAACACAACCCCTGACCTGATGAGTTCACAGTCTAGCCTACAGACTCTGCAATAGCCTTGATGCTCAAAACGATGCTCTGAAATCAGGGAAGCATCCAGGACCCTTGTGCCATCCGAGAGAGAGGACCTTGTCTGGAGGAACCAGCCTCTGCCCAAGGTCTGTACAGGCAGCCAAGTCAGCAAACCGCTTTAACTGTCTCTATTAAAAGTATCACAAACGATGACAAATATGGTTTAATATTTGCATTTAGTAAAAATAATGCTTGCTTCATAAAAAAACTCTTTTTTGGCATAGCCATATCCAAACCAAACCAACTCAACAACACCATGAAGAAAATGAGGCTGGTAAGAGAGGGTTTTTGCTGGCAAAGCTTTCCTCATCCTCTGTATGAAACAAGCTACCCTGGCAAAACAAATTATTTAGCAGTGTATCTGTGCTCAAATTATGAGTCCTAGTGGCATGGCACAACTACTTCCTGTGATTTTAACCAGCTACATTGGCAAAACGTTCCAGTGCAGACCAGCCTGCAGATCGGTGCCCACTGTTGTTTTCAAAGGCTTCCCCCTTCATGTCAGGAAAATCCCACTGAGCCTTTGATTCCTCTGGTACCAATGCACCCTTAAACATCTGCTCCTAAGACTATCCCTCTGTATTACTTCACAGCATGATAGCAAGGGCACAAAGCTGGAATCTCCCTCACCATCCACTCCAAATCCTCTCTCACACTGCCTACGTTTCCCTTATTGTTCACCATTTCAGGCAAATCCTAATAATATCAATGCAAAGTGAATCAGACATCTTTGTCCAGACGCAGCCTGAACATCATCAACAACATAGAGACTGAGTGCTTGTATGTGCCAAGGCCAGGGCTTGGTTGCTTTTTGGTTTGGTTTGGTTCTTTTGCTATTGTAAACATGGAGCTAAAAAGTCTATAACTATTTCACCAATTAAAACATTACAATGGTCTTCTGCAAAAGCTACTAAGAAACTCCATTATCTCCCTCTTTCAGTTATAGCTGCTATGCTTTCTTGCATAAGAGATACTGCTCCAAAAGATGCTTAGGTCCCTACTAATTCATCCTAAGAATGAAAACTGAAGCAGGAAAAGGTTCATAATTTTGTACCACACTTCAGAGGGCTGCGAGGAACATTTGTCTTGACAAGTCATCTGTTTAATCAAAGAATTTTAATCAAAGTGCAGTTCTAGAAACCACAGGCTAACATGGACAAATGATAAGAATAATTAAAGCACTCAAATAATCTGTAGCTCGTCTGTCATCGGCTCCTAAATACGCTGGAGGTTTAAGATAGTTTTATCTTGCATATTTAGTGAGCCGGATCCTTAGCAGGTCTCAGTCAATAAAGATCCCATGGAGCTACCACTGATCCCTGATGAATGCAGAGCTATTACCTCCAAATGCTGTGCTGTTCCAGCCTCCGTGTTTCTTCAGACTCACACACATTCACAGGAACAACAACCGTGATGTTTCTTATCAGCACAGTTGAATCCAAATAGTTGTCACAGCCAGATATTTTTTGAGGGACTGTTTTCCCTTGGAACATGATGAACTATTGAATCAAAATATTGTATGGTAATGTGTCGATTCACATTGTCATTTAGGAAAAAGCTTTCCAGTTTAAAATTTATGTGTTCTCGTTAAAATCAACTATGTAGCTTTGAAAAGCAAAATATTCTGATTCAATAGAAACATTTCTTTCAATGAGAAATCAGTGTCCTGGACAATTTACAAATGTTTGATCTTGCATTGATTCAGAATTGTTTCACATTGTTACTGCAATGGCAGAAGTTCCTGCAGCAAGGAATAATTGGTCTCCAGGTAACTCCAAGAGTTGCTTCTTTTTCTTCACATTTTTTAACTTAATATATAGCTGCTCTCCAGCAGCTGAGCGTGCTCTCAGCAAATGCCAAGTAATGCAGGCCTCTTTCAACAGCTTACAAGCTACCTCAAATTGACCTGAGATTACTATATGGTCCCTCAGAATACATGTACATATATTTTTGAGAGTTACTGCAGAGCCGCTGATCTTCAGTACCTCACTGGCCAGCCAGAGCCCTTCCTTGGTCCCTAATTCTGAACACTTTCAGCATTTCAGAGGATTGGCTGAGTATATTTGTGGGCATTAAAAAGCAAAAGCAAGCACACATGAGACACTGATTGTACCACAGGCTAGGAAGAACTACTCAGCAAAGACAACCTGAGCCTTTTGCATGAAGCAGGCTCATGAGAAGGGAAGACGACTCCAGGTTGGTCCAACAGCATCATAATGCCTTTTAAGGTGAGCAGTTTGTATACTGCTGTGTGTTTAGCTCTCATAACACCACCCCTGTTTTGAAATTAAGTTTTTATAGAATCATAGAATGGTTTGGCTTGGAAGGGACCCTTAAAGGTCTGCTAGCCCAAGTCCCCTGCAGTGAGCAGGGACATCTTCAACTAGATCAGGTTGCTCAGAGCCCTGTCCAACCTGGCCTTGAATGTTCCCAGGGATGGGGCATCTACCACCTCTCTGGGCAACCTGTTCCAGTGTTTCACCACCCTCACTGTAAAAAATGTCTTCCTTACATCTATTCTAAATCTACCCTTTTAGTTTAAAACCATTACCCCTTGACCTATCACAACAGGCCCTGCTAAACTGCCCCCATCTCTTTTATAAACCCCTTTTGAGTAGTGAAAGGCTGCAATGAGGTCTCCCCAGAGCCTTCTCTTCTTCAGGTTCAACAATCCCAACTCTCTCAGTCTTTCCTCACAGAAGGTGTTCCATTCCTCTGACCATTTTTGTGGTCCTCCTCTGGATCTGCTCCAGCATGTCCATGTCTTTCTTGTGCTGAGGGCTCCAGAGCTGGATGCAGTGTTCCAGGTGAGGTCTCACCAGAATGGAACAGAGGGGCAGAATCACCTCCCTCAGCCTGCTGACCATGCTTCTTTTGATGCAGCCCAGGATACGGTTGGCCTTACAGGCTGTGAGCATACATTGCAAGCTCTTGTCCAGCTTTTCATCCACCAGTACCCCCAAGTCCTTCTCCGCAGGGCTGCTCTCAATCCCTGCATTCCCCAGACTGTATTGATATGGAGGGTTGCTCCGACCCAGGTGTAGGATCTTGCACTTGGCCTTGTTCAACCTCATGAAGTTCACATGGCCCCACTTCTCCAGCTTGTCCATTTCTCAGGCACGCCAACCACACCACTCAGCTTGGTGTTGTCTGTAAATTTGCTGAGGGTGCATTCAATCCCACTATGTCACTGATGGAGATAGTAAACAGTACTGGTCCCAATACGGATCCCTAAGGGACACCACTTGTCACCAGTCTCCATCTAGACATTCAGCCATTGAGCACTACCCTCTGCATGCGACCATCCAACCAATTACTCATCCACTGAACAGTCCACCCATCAAATCCATGTCTCTCCAATTTAGAGAGAAGGATGTTGTGGGGGACTGTGTTGTAGGCCTTACAGAAGTCCTTACCCTGTTCCTGCCGCTGCCTGTTGGCATTGCTGACCTTCATTTGGCTGCTTTTTCAGGGAGGCTGCACAATTAGGACACAGCACTTGAATTCTTCAAGGTTGAGGGGAACTGAACATTTGTCTGAGAGCAGTGCAAGAAAACAGGAGCAAAAAACCACCCCTTCCTATGCTGCAAAGGACCTGAACCCGTACATGCTCACCAGGCTGAGGGAGGATGGAGAAATCCAAGCTTCAGGGCATTGCTTACAGTGTAAGAGAGGCTGTCTGTAAAGGAACCTGCAGGAAAATCTATGAGGAAGGGTAAAGTACAGTTGTTGAGCAGGGAATCCTAGATGATGCTATTACAAAGAAAAAAAAAAAAAAGTCTAAGTGTTGTTCCCCAAAAGGTATTTCCCAACATTGTCAAAGAAGGGCTGGAAAACAGACAATTGGCTATAGGAAAGGTAAGATGATGACCAAGGCCATTTTTCCTACACTGTTAAAAGCAAGAATTGTACTGGCAGAAGATTAGGGTCGACATCTCTGTACTGGCAGAAGATTAGGGTCGACATCTCACAGAAACTCAGGAGATTGTGGGAGGGCTGCACCAGTCACAAGAGGACATGGAAATCTTCATTATTTTGCCCCAAACTGTACTAATAATGAATAGGATGGACATTTTAGCTTATGCTTCCAAACATCAAGACTATGAATCAGCGGGGAAACCAAAGCATAACCAAAGGCAGACTGTTACCTTTCCAAAAGCAAGCATTACAACTGTTTGGTTGCAGTGGCAGTTGTTTTTGCATTTTTGTCTCAAGTTTATCCTTCAGTCATCCTTGTGAATTGGAAGTGTGCTGCCAGGACCAATTTATTATCTAATACATTGCAATGGCTACTGCTGTTTATTATGAGATGCTACAGCAATGTTTACTCAAACATTCAAGAAGAGTAATTTCCCTTCCCACCTCAGATTGTTTGTTCGGGTGCACACTGATATTGATGCTACCCAGCATCAAGTTAAAAATCACACATTAGCAACATAAGCTTCCACCTGCTTTGCCCTATGTTTTATCACCAAGGATCAGATAAATCAAAGCAGTGATTTTTTTTCCTTTCATCTGCTTTTAAACATATTCTACTGTATGTTGTTTTTACTTGGGTCGGGAGATGGCTATATAATACATTAGACATTTGCTTCTGAAGACTTGGAAAGGGATTTAATCAGTACATGAATGAGGCTTAAAGAAACAGAAAGCTTCCTAATGCAAATGCAGCTGTGACTGATAAGAAGGACAATGGACAGAAATCCTTGACTTGATTAACTTAGTGACCTAGAAAGAGGGATGTGTCTCATTCCAGCAGCGCAGAACAGAGAAACACTCATTAACTGTTCCTTTCGGCTGAAAGGATCCACGGCGCTCACTTCCGCACCCAAAGGAGCCATTCACCAGAAACTTGGACACTAGAGTGAAGCCTTTCTTTCAGTTTCTGGCTGTACAAAGTCGAACAGAGGGACAGGCTTCACATAAAAAAAGTGTCTTTCTCTCTCCCCCTCTCCCTCTTTCTCTCCCTACTTTGGCTTTTCAGAGGGTTCAGCTGGTGCTAAACACATACAGTAAGAAAGATTATTTCAAAAGGACTTAATTCACTTTGATGTGTTGTTTTGTTTTAATGGGATGTCTTTTCTAAGGGCACATAAGAACTCTTAACTATTTCATATCTCCACATGTACTGTGTACACCTGCACGACAATTGTACAGGAAAGAGTGCAAAATTCAGCAATGCTAATCTTAGTAGTACTTTTAAAAATATTTCAGATATACCTTACACCTTCAAAGCCTTGTGGACAGCAGCTAATTAAATCTCTGAACACTGTTCTGATACACATGGGTTAAGAGTAGTTATCTCCGTTTTGCAGGTGGAAGGAGAGAAACATGACATGCTGCAGAATTTAGAGAGGCTACGAGCATTTCCTTCTCCATCTCCCGGCTTTAAGTGCACACCCCAAAACCCCACAGAGCAGCCTGGCTGCAATGGGCAGAAGGGGTCACAAACTGCCCCGGGGGAGGCTGAGGGAGAGGACACAAACCCAGACCCAGCCTCCCTGACCCCAAGGACTCGTGCCACAGAGCAACAATGCTGAAAAGCATTGACATTCTTAGACAAAAAGAAATGGAGCAGGGGCCTCATGAAGAATCAATTAGATATTGTAATAGAATGCAAACTAAAGGCAGGACGGACGGACAGACACACACACACACACACAAAATATCAAATGGAGAGGCAGGAGCATTTTCTCCCAGGGCTGGCTCATGTCCCCACCCAGCTACCACAAGGCTGATCGGCACACAGGAGGATAGGAATCCAGAAGTGTAACAGAACTGAAAAAGAAGCCAGATCTTCCTTACCTTGCCGTTGTGGTCCCATTCCTCCACATAACAGAGGTTTGGAAAATTAATTAACATTCTGAAAGGACAACCTGACCGTAAGAGCAGATTTCTAATAAGCTACCGATAGCACTGGCAGGCTGCTTAAGAGTCAAAGCTGATTCCACTGGCCACACACAGGGTGTGGGCCCTGACTGGGTAAAAAGCAAACAAACCTGGAGACTGCTTACTACAGTGATTCATGGATAACACAGCAAAAAGAGCATTGGCTTATGAGATGGTGGGCTAACCCCAAAGATCCTAACGGCGCTTGCTGAGAATTAAGACATACGTGTCTCTGAATGCCTATATGAACATATGAATGCCTTTTTCCTTCTCTCACCTCAAACCAGCAATGTACAAAAATAGCAAACAAAGTCATGAGAGCTTACCTGAGCCTCAGCCTGGTTTGGATAGTATTGCTGAGCATAACTCATAGCTAAGGATTGCAGAAGGGGTGAGATAAATGTATGGGAAGACAGTGCAATGCCAGGACTCTTCAATGGATGGAGCTCTTCCACAATCCCAAGCAGGCAGAGTGAGGGTTAAATATTTCTGATGATCAAAAGGGCAACAGAGATCTTCAGGAGTGTCACCACTGTGGCTGATCTCAGAGAGCTGGCTGAGATTTCCAAAGTAATTTTAATCTCCTGGCTCCCACCAGCACTACCACCCTCTCCCCTTAAAATATGTCTTCTTATAATGGAAGTCGTCTCTTTTGGGAAGGGTGTTCAAATTTCCCCTTGAAGCTTAAATGTAATTTTTCCAACTATATCTGAAGCAGAATAACATTCATAAAAAGTGAGGGCATAGGAGAGATTTAATGGAGAACTAGAGCAGGAAATAAGAGGCAATAAAAAGTGAGCAGCAGAGAGGCTGAAGACCACCTAAGCACGGCTCAGTGCACTTAGCGGGGAAGGAACATCTCAGCTGCTGGGCAGGATGATGCACCAAGGGCAGAACGAGGTCTGCAAGGGAGTGGGCCGGCTCTGCAGAGCACAAAGCGCACAAAAAGAAGCCGCAAGTCCTTCCGGCAGGGATAAAGGAATGGTCCAAAAGTTGGATCCCCGGGAGGAGGGGGAAAGCCGGAGGTGCCAGCTTCTCCTGCCAGCTTCTGAGGCTGGCACAAGGTGATTGATAGGGGACATGCGAGATGTATAAAGGAAAGGAACTGCGAGGAGAGGGAAGAACCAGCTAATTTACCCACAAGCAACTAACAGAGCCAAAATCGTGCTAGGCTCAGGAGCCAGACAAAAATCAGAAGCTTTGACTTGACAGGAAGATGCGTGGCAAAGAGACAAAGACAACCCAGTTTCTTCGCTAAAAGACTGTGGAAAGGGAGGCTGCTAGGAGGAATACAAGGAGTGGTTTAAAAAAAAATTAAAAAAAAAAAAATCAAACCCACAAGCAAAAAAAACCCACAAGGCGTAAGAAGACAGGAGGCAATGAAGGAAACCTGATCTAGAGATGGAGCAGGGAGTGAAGTGCCTGACATGAAGCTGAAAGGATGAGCTAGTCAGTGGCAAAAGAGAGGGAGGGGAGAGATTTATGAGTTTGGAACAAATCACTTAATTACAAATGGAACAAATAAAGCTTTTCACTTAAAACCTACTTCTTAATGCAACTCCCAGATAGTTTGGTGTGCCTGCTGATAAGGAGCTGGTTCAAAATAAAGAGAAAGCACAAATCTTCGAGTGCTTAAAAAAACTAGTATGCTTAAAAAAACTAGTAGTCTTATCCTGCTGGGAAGATCCGTGTGACTACAGCCAGCCAGGTCCAAGCCACGGGCATTCAGCAGGCAGGAAAGGCAGCTCAGACCTTGGGAGGAGCAGGGCTCTAATTCTGGGGAAGCAGCTGACAAGGGCACATGGAGGCAAACACCCAAACATGCTGCCAGAAATAGAATCTACAAAAAGTGGCCTCTACGTAGTCCAAATTAGGGGCACAGGCCAGGCCTGATTAGGGAAAAAAAAAAAAAAGTCTACTGCTATAGCCTGAAACTAGAGGTGGGGGGATAGAGAGGGGGAGCACTAGTGTGTCAAAAGAAAGCTCGACTGCTGTTTAATTCAAAGCAAATGACTGAAAAATTACAGGAACCTCTCTAATCCCATCACCGACACCTTATTTTTCATCCACTTTATCTAATCTTTTTTTTTTTTTTTTTCACCGGGCAAAGACTCCAGTCCGTCCTGGGTGATAACAAATCCTTTCCAGATGGATTCTAATTTCAATTTAATTTTTTATTCCTCTGCCAATCAACAAGCAACCCACAGGGCATGAGAACTCATTTCTGGCCACCACTGGCTTGGTGCTAGATGGTCAGAGGTAACCATAACAGCCCTTTAAATTACTTTAATGCATTTTGAGACCACATTCAAAATTGGTTTCCTTTAGTATCCTCACATAGATGAAACAGTGAATTGGACCAGCCTTCAGTCATACCTGTGAAAACCTCTCTTCCCAAAACTTACTCAAAGACGAGCAGGATCCACTAGCATTAAGTCCGATTCAAAGACTGGAGGCTTAGATTTGAAAATGTGCTGCCTGTCCAGGTTCATCCTCTAGCCCTTTACCATTAAAAATCATGCTTGTGGTGTTGCTCAGTATTGTCACAAGTGTGCATCTGTGTTGCTAAATTACTGACTGCAGCTGCTTTCGCACATACTTTAGGAAGCTGTACTAATAGCATGATCGAAGCTTGCAGGAAGCAAGTGAGAAGTGCCATCCTTCTTATAATTTAAAAAAAAAATATACTGTGGACAATCAAGAACAGAAAATCCTATTTTAGTGCTGCAGCTCTGTGTGTGCAGATCATTAATTAACCCCCTTGTAAATCACAGGATTCTGCCCTTTGATTGAGCCATTAACCACGCTCCAAAAAGGATGGGAGCAGCTCTCTCCCCTCCTCTCTCCCTCCCCACTTTTCCTTGCCCCTCATAGGGCAGCCACAATGAAGACCCCCATGCCCAAAGAAGGCCTCTCCTAAACCCATCATGGATAAGGAAGGGTGGAAAGAGCAATACAGACAGCAGCTTTTCTCAGCTGTTTTTAAACAATATATCCTTGTTATCACCACTAATGCTTCCCTGCATCAACTTGAAAGAACAAGTTCCTTCCCTGTTCAATGATAGTTAAGGGATTAAAACAGAATTCACTCGCTGTAAGCGACTGTCACACACAATACAAATTCCTTAACCTGAAGTAAACCCAAATAAAACATTTCTTTAAAAATAAAACATGGGCAGAAGGGGAAGATGCTGAAAATGCCTGCCAAAAAAGAATCTCAAAACCACTAGGTTGCTGAAAACAAAGTAATAACAACTTATTAATTTACAGGAGGGAACATGCTCTCAAACTTCAGCCCAAATTTCCAAGAGCTACAAAGGGACTTGAGAGTGCTGACAGCATGGCCCGGAGACATGACCCCACAGCAGCACCAGGGCTCAGGCAGGCTGCCCGTCCTGGCCTCTCGGACACCCTCAGAAGGGGATGGTTTAACGAAATGACAGCGAGGGGGTCTCAAAGGCTCACACAAACAGCTTAGAGAGAGACATGAAGACTGTCTTAACCTTTCATTTTGCACAAGCTGGCAATTTAGCAGTGTACTTTTTGCAGCTGGGTCTCTACAGCACAGGGATCTGCGAAATGCAAAGGGCGGGCCAGAACCACGAGCCCGCATTAAGCTGTGCTTTGTTAGACCTAGGTCTAGGTTTCCATCCAGAAAGAAAAATTGCTGTTCAGTCAAGTTCAGAAAAGAAATCATCTCTTTCCACTTGGCATAACCATTTCAAAACAAACTCCAGTTCCATTAATTTACTTATGTTTAGCTGTTGTGTTCACATAAAGGCAAGTAACAGCAGCACTGAAAGCCGCAATGAACTAGCATGTTAACTGAGTTCTGACTCCTCTCTCCAGTGTTCACTTAACTCTGCAGTGAGCCAGTGAAAATAATGTTTATTTTAAGGATTACTAAATAGCCTTGAAAAAATAAATCGGGTTTATTTTTCCTAATTATTTTTCTTGTTTCCTCAAATGACTTACCTATGCTTATTGAAATACCATTCCTGAGTACCTACATGTAGACAGTTAATGATTTTAAATAGGAACAAGGTTTCAACCACTATGTTCAGATGTTACTCGCATCTGTATAAAATCACATTCCTAATTATAGAATTCAATTCTGTACATATTCACGCACAGCAATATGTACAGGGATAGGCTAATACTAAGTTCCTAGTTTCAAGCACAACTTTACTTATCCTATGTATTTAAACACACACATCTTTTTCAAAACACACTTACAAAAATACACACACGTATACACACACCACACCCCCCCCCAATGTACAGGTATAACATATTCAAGAAGAGAGGATTCTGAGTATGACTGAAAATAGGGTAACAGCACAGTGTAAAACTTAATTTTTGCAAAGGTTTCCTAGAAATTTTGTGTGGATGACTGAGGACTGCCTCTACATCTACAATGTTGAATGCAGGGATGTCTGGACATCTGGTAGCCCAGCACTGAAGCAAAAATCTCGGCTGTGCACCCTGTACAGGCACTGGTGAAATTGTACTGCACACACACAGAGTCCAGTAATTTAGGAAAATGATGGGTTTAAGGTGCAAGCAACAAGGCAACTCACGTACATTTAAATGCTCACTTCCACAGAGCAGCTAGCTGATTTTCTGAGCAGGGGCAAAAAAAAAAAAAAAAAAAAAAAAAATCAAGCAGACAGTCACAGACTTCCCGCACTCAAGTGCTGCTTCAAAGACGTGTTGGACAGAAATATAGTACCTCTAAGACTCAAGGCAAGGAAATCCTTAGTGCTACATATACTGACATTTTTCCTCATTTTCATTCAATCAAAAAATATATCTCTGGTTAAAAAGTGAAAATAAAACCCAATACACCATCCATTTAATATATATATATAAATAATAATAATAATAATAATAACAGATTTACTAAGTTAAATTAGAATCAAACACAATAATAGGACATTTCTGATGCAAAGCATCTGAAGAGACTGTACCACAATCAAAGCCTACCATACATTGCTTAACCGTGGAAAAATTCAGCTAGGAAAACTTCAACACACTCCCTACAGTTGATGTTCTGTGCAAAGTAGGTCTCATTTCCCTCTCCTCCTTTGGCTGTCAACATGAAGAATTGGGAAGCATTTACCCAAAGACTGGCAGAGTCTGTCAAAGATTTAGTACTGCAATTGATGGGAACTCAAGTGTGTTTAGACAGCACTGATTGAAATCAGCCTCTACAACATAACGTGCCAAAACTCTTATGCCATTACAAAACATGTCCAACAAAAGTAGTCCAAGATCTGGCAGCTTGTAATGGCAGCTCGCTTGGATACAACCAAAAGTGGCTTTGTGCAAAAGTTACAGAACATGGATTTACTCTGTGAGCTATTAAAAATAGGTGCATGGCCAGTAATATGTAAATGACACAGAAAAGGAGACCATTAAACAACGGAGACGTGTGGGACAGTGGCATCACTGTTACCAAAGTAAGTAGAGAATATCATGCTCTTCAGGTGGAAAAAAACCAAAACAAAACATCAAGGAGCTAGAATTAACAATGGCATAACTATCTATAATTTTTTCTAACTACAATGGATGTCAGATCATTAGTATTCTTGACTTAGGCATCTTTGATGGTGAGGAGAAGCCTGGAAGCTGCGAGCAGAGCGACAAGCAGCAGCAGGAGATCAGTCTCAAACTGCAAGGTGAATTTAAATATGTAGTTCTCCCCCAATGGGAGTTTAGTCAAGTAACACAAAACACAAAACAAATCAGAAATATTTAACAAAGTATAACTCTGCACAAAGGCATCTTCACACTGCTCTCTTGCACCGTATTGCCAATTTGAGTTACTCAAAGTGGGATTACCAACTCTACTGACAACTCCACCCCGACGTTCCTCAGTGTTCAGCAGCTCTGACTAATAAGATGCATCAGTTTCCTAATGAATATAAATTAATACCATCATCAATTAGTAGGAAGGTTTCAAAATAAAGACTATATTCACTAACACAAGAGGCTACTGGCATGGACAATATATCAAATGTGGTATCAACAAATGCTTGAAATTTAACTCTAAAAATTTTTACATTAAATTTCCTGCAAGGCAGATTTTCTGTGATGTATGCACACAGATGAATGTTCAGCTTTTGCATGCTAAGCTATGTTATATTTTTGCTGGTTTTTTATGGGTTTTTTTAAGACTTCTCTAAGCAGACAAAAGGTTTACAATTCCAAGCTCCCTAGCAGGTAGCTGAGAGTAGCTATGGCGAGACAAGCTTTCAAAGAGCAAAGAAAAGAAACATGCTTCCCTGAAAAACAAAAATAATAATGGTCCTACATATTTTTTTGGCCGGCATAATTAAAAAATGCAGTTGTAACCAAATTCCTCTCTCCCTCTGTCAACTTGTCATCTAGAACCAAACCTGTATAATGCAAGTTTGTAGTAGCAATGATATCATGAACTGTAATGGTGCAAAGGACATAAAGCAAGGTAAAGCCTTCTATTACATTTCTTGACAAACTGTTTAGATGCTTAATCGCAAAAAAAAAAAAAAAAAAGGATTTATGTGCTTAAAAGTTAATGGAATTTAATAAACACAAAGGGAAACTGCAAAAACATTTGAAGTATTCGTCTCAAATACATAAAAGGATATGCTTACTAAGGTTAGTACTATGATGTGATAAAGAAACTCAGATTAATTATCAGTGAAAAATAGTGGTATTTTTTTTTCCCCAATGTCTGCCATACCTTTAAGAAGTTTTTTATAAGAGAACAAAATCTGCATTAAAATCCAAGTTTCATAGTTTTTGTATCTGGAAAGGGAAGACAGTTCTATATAAATGCATTTCCTGCTAACTCAGTTCTGCATAATTTTTGTGGGTAGCAAAGCATACATATCAAACAAAAATATGGAATTAATAAGTGGGAAAAGACACATGCCCTAATTCCAAATTAACAGCAAGGTTTTCTCTATCATACTATTTTTGTAGCGCTATTTCTTCATTGTAACAATAATTCTTCATTTCTTCACCATATTATATATTATACCTAAGAAATACAGAGAAAGGGAGGAAGTGTTTGGGATTATAAAGAGTACAGACAGTGAATCTTTATTTCAGTATTCTGGCATAAGTTTTTTAATTAAATGGCTGAAAAGGAAACAAGATTCACCTGAATCATGTTTTCCTTATGAAGAACCTATGCTGATTGGTAACTGAGTAGTACTGCCAAACACAGTTGCTTAAACATTATGCATTAATCCCCTTAAAAGCATGACATTGACTTAAGAAAAAAACGTACATAAAAAGAAGGGATATTTTCCTGACATTTTTGAGCATAAATCTCTTTCTCAAATAAAAGTATTTTTAAATAGCCAGTGTAAAAATACTGTTTTAATAATCAAAATGGTCAAATATCACATGCCTTTGTCAGCTAGAGATTAAGGAAAAAAACAGCCAGTTCGCTAAAAGTGAAAAGAAAAATCACTAACACTGGAAACTTCAGAAAGCTGCTCCAGGGTTTCTCTCCTCTCTGCAAAACTGGGATATCATTGAAGTTGGTAAAGACCACTTGCCCTCACAGAAGCAAATGATGGCCCCAATCGTGCAAATAGCTTGCAAGTGCTTCCAGGGCTAGGGTGGATGAATTGAAATAATTTCCTTTTCATGGCTTGTAATAGCAGTATCATCTGTATACTGCACAGAAGACAATCCATTGCAGGCAGGCAAACAAATTAGATATTCTTGGGGTTTGCAAGCTAAGCCTGTTACTTATCATTAACAACCACAGTAATTATGCTGCAAATGGCCACCTGTTTAAATTACTCAGGTATTTGTGTTCCAGTCAGACTACTGGGGAATCTAGGCACATGGGGTTTTAAGGAAGGAAGTCCATAGTTAAATAATTGAGTTGGATCTTATTAAAAACAGAGGAGTCCTTGGGAAAAAAACCAAACAAACAACCAACCATGAACATGTGCAGACTGAGGAGCAACCATGCATACAAACTGCTACCACACATGAGCTTGCAGAGAATGGCCATATTCTACATACTCCTCTGTGGGGCAACAACTTGATGAAGTGGTTTAACTCCTGATTTTCCTTCTGCCTTCCATCCGTGGTGCCCTCCTCTGTGCCCAGCACATCTGCCTTAATTCAGAGCTGCTCCTTGATGTGCTCTGGCTTCCTGGCCTAAATTTAAATGGTACCATTTTGTTCCACATTTCCTTGTCACACTGCATTCAGGATTTACTTATCCCACTACAGCTCCCAAAAAGACACTGTCAGATTTCGTGCAGAAGAAATCTGCGCATGAGTTATTTAGACCACATCATCTCTGCCCAGAGAGCTGACTTTTGGAAAGGGATTTAAATGTACAACCCTTGCAGAACGCTTCTAGGAAGTGATTCAAAAGGTTTTGAATGCACACTTGTTAAATAGCTATTTCAGAAACTTTACCAAAAGCCACTGGATAAAGAAATTAACTTACAAACTTGTATTACAGGCCACGTTTACCATCTCAGGAATGCACACATTCCTCCAAAGTGCAAAGCAGGAGGATTCCCAGCTCTCTGATAGGAGATGATGGAAACACTTCAGGTTTTTGTTTGGGTTTGGGAGGTGGTGGATTTTTTTCAATCCATGTAGTTTGTTGATTATATTACCATCAAAATACTGTAGAGGTTTCAAAGCCTTACAGTGGTAGTCCATTTGACAGCGTCAATGGTCTGCAATATTTTGGTTGTTAAATGAACTACATTACATTTACTATGCAGCTCGGGAAGGGAATTAGGAAACCAAACTGACTTACAAAAAGAGGGGCATAAGTGTCTTTGGCACAAACAGCAGCCTGATATGCTATTAATAGGAAATGCAGCCTTAAATAAATAGTTAAGAGTTCCAAATAAGATGTGAAGAGCTTCTTGCCATATTAACAACTTCCATTTTCTTAAGATCACACTGTGGTATCCTCAAAGAAGTTCTTGGATACAGAACAGAAATGCTAAGCCTTTGCTCTTGCTATTACTAGACAGTTTTCTTAGACAAAAGCTTTAGGGCAAACTACTTTCCACTGCTGGAAAATACCCATACTTTACTCAAAGGGTTAGCGATTTTACAGCATGCATTTGTTGCCAGCTCTCTGTCAATTTACTTTCCAACTAATTTAACACATCTTGACTCTGAAGTGTTTTTTATTTTCTCCCCTACTGATATCACAATGTCAGAGATCAAAGGCTCGTTCCCATCTTCCAGCTCATGCTACATTCAAGCAAATTACCAGATATGTTACAGAAAATTTGCAGCACTCCCCCAAATAGGGTCACAAGCAACCCAACAAAGCTCTGAACACATCACGGAGTCGGGGGTACTGACAAGCCAGGGCTGGAGAGGCAAGCTAATGAAATGTGTCTCCTGCACCAAGGAGGCATTTACACATGTGTGGCCTGGAAAGAAAACCCCAAAATCTTATTGGGGGAGGGGGAGGCACAAGAATAAAAGGGAAAAAAAAAAAAAAAAGATTATGATGATACCGGGGGTTTCTTTTAGTTTGGTTTAATAAAGCTAGTACAGACATTTGTACATCTTTGGCAGGTCTACATGGGTTTTAACCTGTTCTTGCTCACACACATGAAGGAGGACTTGCAGAACACTCAGAAGAAAATAATGAGCAAATGTCTAGCAAAGACCAGGTCAAGCATTTCTAGCTCACCTCTCTCCCCCTTTCACCACAAGCTAATCCTCCTTTGGCACTGAAATAAAGAAATACAAACAGAAATCCCTTCTGCATTGGCTGCCTGCCTGAACTATAGTGTCTGTAAACTTTCATTGAAAACCCCTTGGAGTGAAAATGAATTCAGTGAAGACAATTCATTGCTACAGTAAGTGACTCTTTCATAACAAAACATACCTGACAGTTCAGCTTTATGACCTACATTGGAGGAAAAGACATATGTATATACAACACATGGCAAACACACAGAAAACGGGGAATAGTTGGGTTCTGACTTGGCATTTGCAAGAATACTTCAAAGTAAGAGACCTATGATACAGATGATATTGCACATGGACAACGAAACTGGGGACAATTTTTCTGAATTCCATTTTAAGTGTTGTCTAGTTCACACCAAGCCCACCCCTCTCCCCAGCATTCCAAGTAATTAGCTCTGTTATCTTGAACACAGTAAGTAAAAGATAAATCAGCCGTGTGGAGGGATTAAATCAAGCCAGCACCATGGGCTGGATCAGAGCCTGGATCCTGGGATATTCTGGAGAGAGCTCCACAGCAACTTAACCAACAATTAGCAAGAAATACCTAAAAACCCTAACAACAACAACAAAGAACCTTAATGGAGAAAGCATATGCTACTTGTTACGACCATCAGAAAACAAAAGAGGGCAAAAACACCAACTGAAAAAGCTTCAACATATTTTTTTTTTTTTTAATTTAAAACATTACAGAAATGAAAAGGTTGCTAGTTTAAGACTGCTGTCGTATTAAGTGCATCTGGAAGACTATTCAGGATCTTCTATGCTCCCTGCCCTCCCTCCCCCCCTCCACCTTGAATGCAATTAGTGTCTCAAAACAATTTCAGTAATACTTTTGCATAAGCCAAAACTGGCTAACAAGAAGGAAAGCAAATGTTCCAAAGTCACCATGTCAAACCCAAACCAAAAAATCCTCTCTGGCAAACCACCAAATGCATTTTTTCACCATTTCCCAATAGTTTTCATGCTGTACACCTTCAAGCTATTCGACTGTACTACCTATCAGATGGAATGGCTAGATGGATGGGAGGTGATTAGTGTCAGGGAAATTCCTGGTTAGGGGCTGAACTACCTAGGGCATTAAAGAGGCGGGGGCGGAGGGGGGGGGAGAACAGGACAAAAATAGAGTGAACCATATAGGGTGATTGATAATTCATTAAAAAGGTTTCTACTGCTTTTCTAGGAGGGCTGCAGTGACAAGCACCAACGAGGAGAGAAACAACTTGAGAGACAAATCTCGACTGTTACTGGGGTTACAAAGACAACAGTTTTCAGAGGTTTTACTGGCATAACTAACCATCCTACCCCTTCCCGCTGTACACCACAGTTGCTATACACCAGGCAGACCTACCAGTTGTACTGAAATTGAAATGGTGACCAGCAGACAGATGTTTTCAATTACATTTATATTATTTTATTTTCCAGTCCTCTTTCCAATAAATAACAGTTGCATGCATCTTGCTTGTGCAAATCTGAAGTATCCAGCACCAGGCTATATATAATGGCTGTCACATTTCCTGGACCAAAAACTCTCCCAAGTGCTCAGCTCCTGTTTAGAGCTATTAGGTGAACTAGCCCATCTTTAAAGGGTTTGGCAGGCAGTGAAATAATCAGTCTCACTCCTATTTCCCCAGCAAAGCTACGTTCCAAAATCACAAGCCTTCCTCCTTTCGGTTGTCAAAACAGAGCTGAAAGCCATGCTACAATTCTTCGTCTAAAGTGGAGGTTGTACAAACAGTAAATTCCAAATCCCTCAGAACACTGGAGTCTCACATGTATCATCACTAGAAGGACAGAGCAAAATTATGTGTTTTCAGTTGGATTGTTCACCTATTCAGCCTCATTTAAAAACCAACATCAAACCACCCTGTCTTTCAGACACTTCTTGAGCACGTGCTTAAAATTAAGTGTAGGTCCATTCCACAGCTAACCGCATCCTTAAGTACACCTGTGTTTTCCTAAATCTGCTCCTCCCAATACCAGGTCTACGTAAACAGGGGACCAGTACTAGCTGTATTAAGAAACAAAGAGTTAGAATTAATCTTACGAATAAAATATAGTTCGTACAAACAATACGAGCAGCCTGCCCACACAGAGCCAGATGACTCAGGCTACAAAATCCACCTGAAATGCTGCTCTCCATAAAGCAGGAGGTTATTTGAACTTGGGTTGATGCCGTCTGACCAGTTTTAATTGCCTTTTTTCTTTCATCTATCGACTCCCTTGATATTCCTTACTCTTTTAAATCCACACACAATCCTTCTACAGCTTCGATGTCAGGCATTTCAAAGCCTCCTCCCCGAGCCATTTACCATGCGCCAGAGCTGACTCTGTGCATTTTGGCATTGAACACTGATGCAATGAGAAAGGTTATTTTACCCACGGCTCCTTGAGCACGTGAGGGAACTTTCTTTTACCGGGAATGGTCTGTTGTCACCTTGGCTGCAATCCTCCGTTAACGTGACTTGGGAGATGGTGCTAAGCTACAGCCCCCCCACTTCTTTAGCTCTTCTTCAGAGAATTAGGAGCTCCGCATCTTGATAAAATGACACAGAATATCTTCCTCAAGAATGAAAGTGATTTTCTAGCCTTTGATTGCTGAAAGCATGCTTGATAAATTGAATGGGATGGCGTAAAAAAAAAAAAAGGGGGGGGGGGTGACTAAGAACAAGAGATGCTAACAATGAAGCTCTTACATGAGGAGGATTCAGGTCATCAATTTTCCTTCAGTATGAATCAAATACTGTTAACAACATGGAAGTGGCTCCACGATAAGACACGCAGACGCGCTCGAGAAATTTAATGCTTTGCCCCTCATCGCAGAATTTACAGCATTTAATCGACCAAATGGAAAGGCAGAGGCTCTTATCAACTGGAAAGCAGGAGGCGTGACAGGAGAGCGGGCCGGGATAACGAATGCACAGTGAAGTCATAGGGATGCTTGTGAAGCCACTTGAGTGTCTCGGCAATGCTGAGGTTCTCAGAGGTAATTAAATTACATCTCCCCCATGGGCACAATCTAATTTGGGATGTGATGGAAGTAAGGGACGGCCTCTATTTTCTTCCATGCCCCAGAGGACATGGAGTACCACTGAATTAGATCTCTGACAATCCACACAAAGGTTTACGTCCATATCAGTAAGCTCTTCTGCTTTTACCCAGAAGATTTCCTCCTCTTCTTCCTCAGATCCTCTCTCCAGGCTCCTTCCCAAAATACTTTCCTAGAAATCTCTCTCAACCATCACACAGACTTCCATCCCTGCTACCACCCCATTTACTACTGACCAAATTTGTCTGCCTCCAGGTTGTGCGGGCTGCATGCCTCCACCCACCCCTGAAAAAAACCAAACCAAAAAAAGCCCCACACCAACAAAACCAAACCATCCAGCACTGCACAATATGATCCAGTCCTTCACTAGGCCTCCATGCACATCTCTTCTCCCTACGATATCTTAGAGGCTTTTTCCAATGAAAATTTCTCTTAAAGGCAAAAGTGCTTGTCAAGCAAAAGAGCTGATACAGATGCAAACCTTTATGTGCAGAAAGATCTTCATTAAACAATATAGAGGACACAACATTTAATTAAAATTAAGACTCTGCTAATAGAGACACTGCCATTCTTCCCCTTTACCTTTTTAATGGTGGCGGAAAGGATACCAAGCTTTATAGATCCTCCAATTTTTTTTTTTGGCATCTACTGATGTAACTCTGTATTTTAATACACAAGAATGTCACAAACACAGAGTTTTCTAATATTTCTTAGAAACAGAATTTTAATTACTGTTCAAAAGTAACCTGTCCCATGTAAATTAATGCTGAAATTAATATACAGCACCCATTTCCATATCGAGCAACCTTTAAGTAGAAAACTAAACAGAAATGGAAGGTTATTGGCAGTAATAGTTGCAAATGGCTATCTAGAGTGTTGTGAGCAGGGCAAAGTCCCCATCTAAACATTGATTCAGCACATAAAACACATCTTTAGTAATCTGAATGGAACCTGCTAGTATATTTTTTATTATATTAGTTGAATCACACAGTCTTTTGGCCTCTGGAGACCCAAGAGACAAATACATTCCTCTAGCATCTACAGTTTCAGTCTCCCCAACACATTCTTCCCAGAATTTCTGCATTGACAAGCATTTCGTTCTTTCTATTGATCCAAAGCACACATTGAAATGGCATGAGGAATTGCTCTGTCCTTACTTTATTCAATACTTGCCATTCCATAAGGTCAAAACCCAGTGCCTTTAAGTTACAGAGAAAAGGGACAAATTACAATTTCACATAAGATGTGGCAGATTCCTGTCATACCCAGCTTTCCTGTGCAGTTTGGTCTCAGTAACTTCCTTCTGTGAGGATGCCAAAACTCTCCTGCTGCTTTGATTTTTTTCCCCCTCAGAGCCCAGCCAAACATCTGGGAGAGGTTCTCTTTGCACTGTGCCACCTGCGAATGGCTGCTGTCAATGCCACTGATGCCTCATGTGGTGATCACCTAGTACAAAAGTCATCATCTCTGGCATGGGAAGGATCCATGCTTCTCCGGAATACACGCAATTACTTGTGAAGAAAGGGCACTGGTGGACAAAATCTTAGTGTCTACATTTAATGACTAGAAACACGGTCCTCCCTTGAGCTCTGTGGGAATTGCCCACAGGGCTGTGATCTCAAGGTGGCATTTCTCTCCTGACAAGCTGAAAGAAGAGTTTTCAATGAAGAATAACATAACCAGACAGACAATGATTAAAGAATAATTCTCACACTGCATTCACATGTCAATAGATCCTCTAGGTATCCCAACACACAAACAGGTAATCAACTACTTCATCACAAGAAAGACTTTTTGAAAGGCATTGCTTCTTGTTTCAGAAGACAGAATCTACTGCATACCTCAACTGAGGGAAAGTCTGTCTGTTGTTTCTGAGAAAGCACAGGAGAGACAAAATTGTATGAATGTGAAAAATTCCAGAGGCTTTGACCGTACAACTTGGCTCCCACTGCCCTGCTGAAATTCCCATTTGTCTGTCACCAGTACAGGCAACAGGGGTACACCACAATGAAATACCGCTATTATAACTTAATTCTCAGCCTGAGAAGGTATATGTTTTCCATTTTGGGACAACAAAGAATGCAAATTATCCCAGCAATCCACAGATTGCATGTTTCTGGGTGGAATCAGGACAAGGAGTGGGAGGGTATGGGAAGCTTTCCTCTTTCCTCTGTTGAACTTGCCTGTGTGCACTGGACAAGAGACCAGAGCTTCTGATCACGCCATCATCCCTCAGCATTCTTCTGCCTGTGTGCCTACCAAACTGCAAACTACCTCCATTTTACTGTTCAAGAGCAACCTCGGAGCCAATTTAGGGACTACGTACAAAAAAACAGGAAAGAAAAAGGCTCAGTTTTGAGTTCTCCGTAAGTGCCACAAACAAGTGAGTAAATGGCTTATCTTATGTTTTTTAGGACCGAAGTGGCCAATTCCTGACCATATTACTGTGGGTGTCATAGAGGCAATTAAGCAGTCACCCAGAGATACAGACTATCAGACAATCCTGCTGTCAGCAGCAATCAAAGGCATCAAACACATCTGCAACAAAAAGGATCAGCAGAAGGAGAAGGATCAGTGCCATCAATTCATTCCAATAACTTACAGGAAAGTAAATGTCATGGACAGGCAGAAAAAAAAGAGACATCTCTCTATATCAAGCCAATATATAAGCCTTAAAAAAACCCCAGAAAGTGTTTGCACTGAGAAAACACAGCAGCTGGTTAGAACAGAAACCTCTGCCACCTGCTCCAAGGGTGCCCAAGAGCTCTAACACAATATTAGGGTGCCAAAAAAAATAATAGAGAACAAAATGCGTAAAATTATATCTGGTGAAACCTACTAAGTCAGTGACAGCAAGGATCAGAGAGGCAAGAAGGCAAGAATTTGCCCTGAAGGCAAATTTTACCATAATTGCCTGCTTCAGGACTACTTGTTTCCTAAGCACCGCTCTAGCTTAATCTCCATAAAATCAGTACAGGCTGCTGAATACTCCAGATCTTGAAAATAATTTCTTTATAAAGATTAAGATATATAGTGATCACACATATTTGCATCTAGTGTAAGTGGAAAAGTCACAAGCAAATAGTAGACGAGTTCTGATGTGACTCGGTCTAACAAACCCAGAAAAAAAATCATTCCTCCCCTCACTGTATAAATCCTTGGTCCGCAATGTTGCTGGACACATTGACAAAGCACTATACGATCTTAACCAGGGGATCAATTCTACCCTGGCCAACCATCTGAAGGCTTTTTTTGGAAATGGCCCTTTTCCCCCCACCCCTGTTTCCTCCCACCATTATAATGTAACTTAAGTACTTCTTTGTAGATGTCTCAACTTCATAGCTAAAGCTCTTAAGGCTTAGAATAGAAAGCCTTCCCGTACCTACAGCTTTGGCCTCCTTAAAGATATGAGTAATAAAACACAGTCCGAGATACAACCGTTCAGGATAAATTCTCTTTTGGAAAAGATGAAAAATTTATTCTCTCCCCAGAGCTGTGCTGGAGCATTCAGGAGTATTCACATCTTTCTGCTATTAACTCAATTAAGCACACAATAAGGACTGCTGGGTAAAATGCAGCATGTATTTGCGTGCATGTAGAATGCAGACTCAAGGAGTCTTAAAATGCCCTTATAAATAGAGCAAAAATAGACCAATAAAATATTTTGTAATGACTATTTATGTGTGTATAACAACTCATTATTTCAATTCTCTGCATCAGGGATTTCTTGTTTCTTTCCTCTACCCCTTAAATAAATCTAAATAAATTATACATTTAAAAACAGTCTATGCATCTATAACAACAGAAACAAATTTCATTTAACATCCAGCTGTCAAAGCCAGCCCTTCTGTCACTCTTTATTTGAGTCTGTTTTACATAATTCATGTCATCTTAATTATTCCCTTCTCTTTCTGGGTAGGATAGCACTTAAGGATGAGCCACTTACAGCACAGTCATTTCCTTCGGAGATGATATGACTGCATGACATGATAGTTCACAAAAAAATACACTGATGTTTTAAGGTCTCCAGGTGGGGAATTATGTATATGCAGAGCCTATCGTGATGGGACATCAGTTGATCCGCATACTACAGCAATAAAAATAGCAGTATATATGCATAATACTGTGTCTTAATGCAGACATACTGTGCTATTAATAGCCTCCCTTTTTGCTCCTTTAACGCCTTTACAAACAGATGCTGATAGAACGTATGGGAAGCAGAGGAAGAGAGCACTAGCTCAAACCAGACTGAGATTCCCCCCCCCCCCCAAAATCCCTAAAATTAAAAATTCTTAAGCCTCAGCCAAGGTCCGGCTCAGCCTCCACCACTCCGTGCCATTAGTCAATTAGTAGGAATTACAAACAGAGCTTTAATCACATGTGTACTAAAATATGTCTAAAGCAATACAGGCATCACTCTAGAAATATCCTATCCCATTTGCACAGGATAAATAATTAAATTGTTTTAAGCAGTCTAATCTATTAATGCCTGGAGAGGCCTTAATTCTGGCCACTAAATTTCAAGAAGCTATGTTCGTCAATTCAATATAGTTAACAGCCATTAATCAACTTCCTAGCTGTACATGACTAATGAACTTACTACATGATGAAAAAACCCAATTCTTTGAATTAAGGTTTCACTCTAAAATGTTCCTCATTCTCTCTACTGCCCAGCACATTTCTCCTCCTCCTCTCTGTGGCCTCCTGAAATCTGCAGCAAGGGACCTTCAAAAGTGATAGGTGGGATCCTGCAAACATTTACTTACAAGGATGACCACTGTGACTCAGGAAATGTTCCGAGTTGAACTGAGCCGCTAATGCACAACAGTGCTTTAAGTTACCCCAGCCCCTCCAGAATCAGGCTCTTGGTGCACCAAAATACTATTAGAAACATCATTGACCACAGCTAATGCTTCCCAGGATATAAATTCATTTGGTTTTGCTCGCTCTGCATACAGTCCTGTAGTTTCCACCCTGCTCTGCTGCTTGGTTTGCTTTGCACACCGTCTGAAGCTATTCAGAGCCCCAGCAAAGCGTGACTACTTACTCAAAGCTGAGCTGAAACGGCAGGAAAAGCCTCCACAATTAGGGCTTTTGCCACCTCAGAGCGCAGCCCAAGGCCAGGAATATGAGCACGGATTTATCTGCTACCAGTGGCAGAGCCATATGCACAGCCCAGCAAAAGTCAGGGACCCCACCTCATTAGGAGCTGTGAAGATTGAAGGGATTGAATACAGCCAGAGAACAGAAGCCTTGTAAAATATTAATTCCATACTGTCTGACCATGCAACCTCAAAGAAATCCCCCTCTTCTCCACTTATATGACAAATCCCACCAAGATATAGATTGCCTATTCCCTGCCAAACCTGAATGGGAAGATAGCCTACCCATCCACTTCCTGTTATAATGCTGGTCGTAGGAAGCCACTGAAAACAGAAACTGCCCTCCCCGGTGGTGCTATCCCCGCAGAAGGCATTTGCTGGTGCAGCACACAAAGGCTGTATTGAACATGGCAGATCCTCAGCACTTGCAAATCAGGGCACTCCGACTGCAGTCAGCAAAGTACAGCTCACCTAGAGCAGTTCAGCACCTAGGCTTACCTAGGCTTCCACATAGTCTAATAAAAGTCCCTGCAACCACATAAAAAGATGCAAGGACTACTTAGAAATATGCCACAACAGCACAGGTTCCACAGTTACAGAGAAAACACAGTGATCACCTGGGAGCAAAAGGATGCTGAGAAGCTCCTAGGAAGAAAGAAAAAACCCAGCAGATGTAAAGCCAGGAGAAAACAGAAGTTATGAAAGCAAGAGTTACAGCTTTCTCCACTGACTGATAATAAGATAATAAGATGATAATAAAGCAAAAGGCTTGGATAAGATGGAAAAAAATAAGCATTTGGAAGTCAAAGGCTAAATTCTTGGGCATATTATGGAGCCAGCTCCCTTGGACTCCATTTGCCTATCATGCTTTTATGCACCATGGTCCAACGTGGGACATTTGGTCACAGTGTCAGTTCATTGATTGGGAGTCATAAAAGTCTGGAGGTGCCAGGCTGAAAGTCACAACACCTGTGTGGGATATTAAGACAGCAATTTTTCAGCATTATGTGTGGTAGAGCAGCACAGGCTTAACAGACATCCAGGGCAGTGCAACTTTCTTGCTTGCTTTGTGGTTTCAAAGAAAAACAAATGACCAGCAAATACATACATCATAAAACAATCTGGACTTGCTCGTATGCTGCAACACCTTTGGGGTCTTCTGGATGTTGATACTGCTTTTAATTCTCTGAAGAGATGGTGAGCTGCTTCTGCTTTCCTTCTTGATTTTAAATCTGTCCTATTCTTTGTGTATGTGTTGAAGGTTCCTCTTTCAAAAAGGCTGTCATTTGCTATTTTTCCGCGCACATGTTGCTGTACTTTTTCATATGTACATCCCTCTACATATATGCAGTCAGCCTAGATGTATATACAAACATGCCAAATGTTGCACATTAAAGAAATGCATATATTTAAAACATCATACCGTATACGGTCTATTTTGGCAATAGCCATCTGGGAAAGGAAAGAAGCATAGAAAAAATACTTACTGTAACCAAACTAGATTTTGCACACTTCTGTCAACCTACAGGAAGAAAATTTACCAGCTACTCTTTGCTCTGCAAGCAAATTAACCATAACTGCAATAGCTTTATCCATACCCAAAGACACCCAGGTTACATTGTATGGCAACCAACTTCAGCAGATGACCATTGTGCTTTTCAGTATATTTCAGTATATTCTGCCACAGAATACAGGACAGGCACGCTTTTATCACCGTTACAAAGGACATACCACTTCAAATTTCAGTCTCTCAACATCTTTTATTTTCCTGTGTGGTCAAAACATTTTTGTACCATTTTGTTCTAGTTAAGCCCTCCCCTGGACCAGGTTTGGGTAACCAACGTCTGATGACAACTCCTGTTGCAGCACAGGGATTTCAGTATTGCCCATCGTTTACCCCAGGACCTCGAACTCATGACTAAGCACTCCAGCCATTTCTTCTGCCAATGTTAAGCATGTCTTTAAATTAGCGCTACAGCCACTGCAGCTTTGTTTCTTTTCTAGCTGAGCAACACTGGACTGTGACCAAAGCTCTACCTGTCCTATAGATTTCCTCCTTCCTGTAACACCCTTAATACAATTTGTGATATTCAAAAAGTGATGGGCTCTTGATTTCACATTCCTCTTTCACAGATGTCTTATTCCT
>NW_009269997.1:1073729-1078615 GCF_000687185.1 Egretta garzetta
TGAAACAGTAGAATGAAATTATGCATGGAAACCCTGCTGAGAATTTTCTTCTTCATGGAAGAACAAAAACTGCCCGACATGCTCAGAATTCAAATCAGAACCAGAAGGGCCCTGATTCCATATACATGTTATCAATATGGTACACATTTGAAAACTGCACGGTACTTGCCAAACTTGAGGGTGTCCCCCTGGGAGGAAGGGGATTAAGATGTAACCTTGGGTCAAAAGAGGTTACACAATCAGGATTTCCCATACCAACACTGAGGAAATTAAATTCACGGTGGAGATGCTCAGCTACTGAAACGCAAGGTAACACTGCAAGAAACTAACATGATTAAAAAACATGAATTAATTCTTTTACGCAGAAGAGCCCCAAAACACAGATTTGGCAGAAATACTCCTCAAACTTACTTATTTATTCATTCATTTTAGTGGCCGTGCTCTACTTTGTGAATTATTCTTGATAATTCAAGGAGACATGTAAGAAAGTACCCAGTTTCCCCATATTTTAATACATCTTCCAGGCTCTCAAAATCGGAAATTTTTGAACTATGTGTCTACTTCTATGTGTGCATATCTTTGAAAATCTCCAAAGACGACAGCTGAAAAATGGAATATTTGTTTTTCATCTCTTAATTATGCTTTTCCTCCCCTCAGTGCATTAATTTGGCAGCTAAACGTTTCTTCTCCCACTGAAGGGTGAGACAACAGAGCCTCTCGGAACCCCAGTTTTTGGCACCACCTCACTACTACTTTATGCTTGAAGCTACTTCCCCTCTGACTGATTCTTAATTTGAATAAGCGTTCACTGAAGACTGTATCAGAACTGCAGCAAGTTAATCTTATTAAACCATACGAGTTTAAAAACTCAGAGCTTGATGTCAGGCAGGCTGTTTCTAAAATGGTATCCTTAAGATCCAAATTAGATCATGAGCAAAATATTAAAAGGCACTAGACCCACTTAAGAGTGAACTTCCATTCCCAAAAGAAATTTCTAGACATTTGGAACCCAGGACTTGTGCCAGTTCCATGGGAGTCAGGCTCCTGGCTGCAATGGGTGCTTTTAAATGTTTTAAACCCTTAAAATTCAAGCTACAGAGAAACGCTGTTAAGACATAAAGGAATTTACTCCACCTATTGTCAATACTAGCACAAATACATGGGTCCTCCTGAAGGATACTTTAGTTATAGGAGGTTTCTACTCCCATCAAAAGTCTCCTTATAAAAAACACCTTTGTCAATTGGACACTGTGTCAATTGGTACCAAAACTGTAAGCTGATGCAGCAAGGTGCCTTTTAAGCACTACAAAAGAAAATCTTCATCCTCTTCCTCTCCCTTTACTCTTTATACAGTACTTTTGGTTTTTAAGTAATTGGCAAGTGTTTACAACTTCAGTTTCACTTCAGCCACCTCTGGGCATAAAAGACTGCAGTCATTAGAAAAGGGGAAAGTGGTGACAGTGGGGCGTGATCCACCCTTGGCTTGCCAACCTGCTCAAGTGCACGGTTTGCAGCAAAGCACATGGCTGATTAGTTGCCCTTAGGTCCCCTTGGCTTCCAGTAACTCAGAGATATGACCACCAGCTCTTTTGCTGCCTGGACACCATCCAGGCCACAAAAACAAAGTTTGAGGAGATCTCCTGGAATGTTTCTACCTCCACACCGGCTTCAGGCAGCTCCTGTCACGTGCATGGCGTTACACAAGCGCTGAAGTGTTTTCTGGATTGCAGCCCAACACAACAGGCATTAGCCTGCGTTGTTTGGTGCCTGATTTTAACTCTTTACATCTAGCTACAAGTGCAACTAATCAACTGAAATTGATTTTCTAGAGCTCAGTTTAATCCACTGCATTGAAGGTGACCTATATTGTTTGTGTGTATGTGCAGTTACGGGGTTTGGGTTTTTTCAAGGTGTCTCAGATATTAGATGCCTGTGTTCAGCTGTCGGCAATCTTGCCAGTAATTGAAAAGGATGCCAAGGAGCACTTCTGACACAGATGGATTTAGAAGGAGCCTAAAGATTTCTCCCCTGCTCCCCGAAATATCACCAGTGATGATTACTCATCTGCCTTCGCACATGTAATTCTCCATTACCCATGGGAAAAATCACGCGAGGTACCAACTTGAGCACACCTCCAGCCTACCAACAGCCCTGACAACAGTATAGTGCTCTGATATGCATGATTCAGACCCCAGATACCTGCAAAAAGTACTTTATTTTTTTTTTCCAGAACTAACCTTGCTCCCTCCAACCTAATGGTTGCTTTTATATTTTACTCCACATATTTGCTACCATTAGCATCGAGAACCAAACTTTACTTTCCATCAGTGCTAGCTGGGCACCACTGTAATCATTTAAGTAGAACAATCTGTTCCCAGTGACCAAGAGAGCTAATAATTTATCAGGAACAGAACAGGCATTTTGGGGAAGGACGTAATTATATTTGTGTGGTTTGTAATACTCTTGAGTCAAATGGGACATTCTGTGTAAATCAAAGCCACTTGGGGAAAGGAAGAGAGGAAGCAGGCTTTCCAAAGGGAAATGGCCTCAAGCTCTCAAATTTATCACAAAACATTTTTTTCTCCCTCCTCTGTCCTTTTCGTTTTGCTTAAAATAAAGAAAACCTTCAGCATTTGAGTAGGCTTCACGGCTTGCCTTTATATAGGTAGGTGATACAGCCTGAACTGGAACACTGTGTACGGTACAGCTCATCTTGTCTCAAACGTGGCAATGCAGAATTAAAGGGCATTCAGGGAAAAACAACGAGAACCTTCACACACTCATAATAAAAACCCAGAACAACTCCCATAAGAAGAAATATTTGAAAGATCATAACCTTCTCCTTTGGAGAACAGATAAATTAGAAGCAATATGACAAATGCATACAAGCTAATGAATGGAAATGGAAAAGGTAGCTTGGATGCCTGTGTCTTCACAGTCTGAGGAGGGATAGCAATGAAATTAAAACTTGACAAAAAGCAATCATTTTTCACACAATAAGCTATTATCCTCCTGGACTTAGAGCTCCTGGAAGTCATCATGACCAGGGACTTCATGAGATTCAGAAAGGGTTTGGCCATTTATATGGACAGCAAGAATATCCAGCACTTGCAATTAATGCTAACAAAGAAAATCTAGAAAGAATATTAAAAATCTTGGGCATTGGGGTGAAAGCCCATCTCTATGAGGGATCAGGACAAAAAAAGGCATAGGGGTGGCAGAGACAGTCCCTGCCCATTAAGGGATGCCGTGTCCGGCCCTGAAGCAGGCAGGACAGGGCACGGGGGCAGACCAGTGACTGCATGGGGAAACCCTGTTCCCATTCTGGCATCTTTTCTTCTGGCCAGCTCCAAATCCTCCTTTCTTCCCTTGTGTTAGTTTTATAGTTTTCTATGGTTCTCTTGCCCGTAACTCTATCTCCTATTCCCCACAGCATCTCTGCAATAAAGTTTTTCCTTCTTTGTCACCGGTCCTACTCTGGATAAAAGCACGTAATATACTGCCTACTACGAACCTCAACTCTCAGTAACAGACTGAATACTGAGGCCATAATTCAGTCCAGAGGCTCTACTACTGCCCATAAACTACCCGCTGTCTCCCAGTTTACGATGTCAGCAGGACTCCAGCTGAATTAAGGTTTCTACTGTATATAACGGACACCAAAGTATTATCTTATGCATAATGCATAGAAGATGGTTCTAATCATAAATCCCATATCCTACCCTTCCTTTACATCACAGATGTGGCCTGGCATCTCTTATGCACTCTGCTTACTGATACATAAAAGCCTTCTCCTGAATCGTAATGGCAGCAAAACCTTTCTTGGGTCACTGCTTCCAATAAAAGCTTTTCTCCAACGAGGTTGAAATAAACTTCAGTTCACCCCACCAACAAAACTCACACTTAAATTTAAGGACCATGTTGAACTGATGATCCAGGAATGCTGCCTGCATCAGTCCATATTTTTGACACTGACGAGTGAATGATTTCTGCCCAATACCCATATTTTGCCTGTTTGCATTTGATATCAGCAGAGCGATCACACAAAATGCAAAGCTACGCTGTGGGTGCCAAACTGCAAGCATGCAAAGGTCAGTGAGGTCTGCAAAGACCATTTCCAGCCCTGCAGAGAAGTACAGAAATCCCAGGCATACACACAGAGAGGGTATGGTATAAGCCAGTGCTGGTTTTACACAGCTTGGAACAGAATACGGAGCTCAAGCTCCGAAGACTTCACAAATGACGCAGTCAAAAAATGTGCTGGATAAAAGCTTTGAAATATCCTGGAGAATAGACAATCCCCTGTGTATAAACCCAATTTTGACCTCAGGCATAGACTAACTGAGCTCTTTTGTACAAGAAGAAAGAAAAAAGCAAAGGAAACTGATACAGATGCATTACTTCAAAGTCATCTTGCCTCACAGCCCTTTAGCCATTATTTCTAGCTAGAAGACTAACCAGAGAAGGAGCATGCATGTACCTTTCTACTCAAACCAAATTATTTCTTTGTTATCTTAAGATAATGTAAGTCCATTTAGCCTGAATAAACCTTATACAGTATCTTGCAATGCTCTAAATCAATTTAAGCCTTCTGACAAAAAGACCAAGCATCTGAAGACCAAGTCCTGTGATCACAGAATCATAGAATCACTCTGGTTGGAAAAGACCTTTGAGATCATCGAGTCCAACCTTTAACCTAACCCTGACATCCCACCACTAAACCATGGCCCTAAGCACCTCATCTATCCTTCTTTTAAATACCTCCAGGGAGGAGGACTCTACCACCTCCCTGGCAGGCCCATTCCAGAGCCAGACAACCCTTTTGGTGAAGAAGTTTTTTCCTCATGTCTAGCCTAAACCCGCCCTGGTGCAGCTTCACAACCTTC
>NW_009269997.1:1079862-1084861 GCF_000687185.1 Egretta garzetta
TCCCATCCGGCCCCATAGACTTGTGGATGTCCAGGTGGCATAGCAGGTCAAAGACTGCTTCCTCCTGGATTATGGGGGGTTTATTCCACTCACTGTCCCCATCTTCCAGATGGCCTCGTAAGGCTACCACGTTCAGACAGACTGAAGACGTAAGACCGAGCAGAAGCATCTTCGAAATTCATCCCTTCTGCAATTTAGGAAACAGGTGGGAGGTGCTATGGGCAGCATGCAGATGCCTGGCTTTAAATTTTGCTCTTCAGGCACCTCAGATAAAGCTTTTCATGGTATGAAACCTGTTTCAGCAAAAGCAGAGAACAGTACCGGAGGGCCTAGAGCTGCACCTTCCCTGATCGCCCTCCTTGCAGTTACAGGGAAGCTTTCTGTGTGCTTGCACCCACCTCCTGCGACATGATAATAAATGTAGTATGTGTTTCAACTGGTGAATACCACTGTCAGCAACATCTCCATCTTCGCTCAACGCTTCCTCCCCGTATACAAATTAGTAGCTGCTGTTCTCAACAAGCCTCAAACGTTCAGAGAAAACAGATGACAGGAGTATGTTTCACACAGGTCTTCTCCCACTGGCAAAAGCTACAGGCGGCAGGCTGCCAAAGGCTGGCCAGTCCCTTCCCTCCGACAGGCTGGAGCCGGCCACTTTCACACTAGTAAACTAATGGATGGAGCAATAAACTTGGATTTTCCCTGCATGGTTTTCACCACATCATGTGTTCAGCACTTCTGAGGCCACTTCAAGGCATGATTTATCCAAGAGATTATCCCATGTCTTCTCTTTGTCAGTTAAGGCCAGTGAGGGGGGAAAAATAAAATGAAACAAAACAAAACAGCTGGCAAACTGAAACGGTCTTAGAAAACAGCAGTGATGAATTCTTCCAGCTTCCTCCAGCCCATGCACTTCAAGGAGGCCTTTCCCTTTGGCCATGGAAGTCACTGGTTGGCACACTGCTTTCTCAGCTCAAGCCTGGATTTTCTCAAATAATAGTGCATTGGAGTTGCATGCTAACAGCAACTAAAAACCAGCAGCCACAGCACAACGCAACTGTATATTTATTTATTTAAGTGGGTTGTTTTATAGCTGGCCACAGCTACCAACTGGTACCCGGGGAAGCCTAAAGCATTATTTTTGATCTACAGAGCCTTCCACAGTTTGCAACCTAATTACCTTCAGAAACTACTGCCTCCTCCTCATCTGTTACCATGGCAGCTGCAATCAGCTGAGATGCTTGGGCTGACAAGCCCTGATTTACTAGGGTACCAGGGCAATTCCAGGGGGCTGTCACTTTCAGAATTTACTCCTCTGCTTGGGTCTGACAGCATTTTCAGGAAAGGAAGAGGTAGGATAAATTAAGACTGTACAAGCTGAGAAGTAGCGACCTTTTTTAGAGCGATTCAACAGCTCAGTGCACGCTGCTCCTCTAGCACGCTGCTCCTCTAGCACTTATTGGGGTTTTTTATTATTTTTTTTTTCTGCATTCCCCCCCGCCCCTCGTAATAGTATATGTGCCCTTGTCGCAGGGTTAAAGTGCAGATGAGATCAGTAGACTTGACTTAATGATTTTAAAATATCTTTGTGCGTGGTGAGAAAATAGGTTGTTTAACCAAGTGGCAAGTCTTGTTTTCTAGCCTTTAAAATCAGAATCCAGGGGACATGAGCTTAAGTATTCCCTGTTCATTTCTACCTGGTTACAGAAACTACTGCTTAACTTAAATATTAGTAGTTTTCCATATTGATGCTTTTTTCATGTGGTGATCTCAAAGCACCAGACTTATGCTTCCTAGAAAGAGAAAAGCCTGGCTTCCCATTGCACCATCTCAGTCCTTCAGAAATGCACTTCCTATGCCATCTGTGTGATAACAAATTTAGAAAAATGAGTATTATCTTGGCAGTCTTCGCAAAATGTACTCAGGATGCAGGGAAAGGCGCAGGGGTTCGTATCAAATGGGGCATTCAGTATCTGAGTCAGAGGTGATGACAACATCTAAGCAGGGGGTTGTTTTCTCAGAAATATGCCATTAATTTTGTAGAGCCCGACACAACTGTGCTGCAATTCAGTCCTACCAATGGCCTTGTCATTACAGAGCCTCCAGGTCTGCAGCTCTCCTGATCCTGTACATCCTTCCCACATGCACCAGGACAAGTTATTTAATATAAAAATCTCTACGAGAACATCCCAAAATTGTCATGATCAAAACCAGTGGCTACTTTATGAATGATTAATGTGAATTATCCTAACTGTAAAATACAGATAACCCTGCCTCTTTATTTCCCAATGCCAGAGCAGATCACTGGCATTTGAGAAGCGTCTTGAAAATCACAGGTGCTGATAGCATCAATAACAGCACACCATGAGATGCAACATTATTACAATAATAATGGCACTCGTTTCGGACTCCTGCATTTTTCAGGTCATCAACCAAAAACATTAACAAAACACAGCCCTTCAGGAGATGAAAAATCTTTGCAGTGTAATGCAAGCTAGTTCATACAATTTCTTTCTTCTCACCCAACCTGTGCAAAGTGCCTGCTGCCATCCTCCAACTACCATGAGTTGTGGGTGCCCCTCCTCATGTAAAAGGATCAGGTCCTCTGATGAAACTAAATGGAAATCTGAGAGCATCAAGCAGCTGACAACAGTCTTACACTCTTAATTGCACTTTTTTTTTTTTTTTTTTTAACTCTAGGTCTTGACCTACATGCTTCTTGAATAATGCCAACACTGAAACCACAGAGACAAACCATGCAGATAACCTGTGCAAGTGCCTGCTGCCATCCTCCAACTACCATGAGTTGTGGGTGCCCCTCCTCATGTAAAAGGATCAGGTCCTCTGATGAAACTAAACGGAAATCTGAGAGCATCAAGCAGCTGACAACAGTCTTACACTCTTAATTGCACTTTTTTTTTTTTTTTTTTAACTCTAGGTCTTGACCTACATGCTTCTTGAATAATGCCAACACTGAAACCACAGAGACAAACCATGCAGATTAGCTTGAAGCTAAAGGAAACTAGCTCAGCTCAGCAACTGCAGCCCAGCAGGGCCTTTAGTACCTCCCAGCTGTGCCTCCGGCAGAGCTACCAGACCTTCTCTGTCTGCCCCACCAGCAGAGGAGACCAGCAGAGCCGCAGCGCCCACCTGCCAGGTGCTGACCCACACCGCACCAGGGCGCTTTTGCAGGGGGCAGGCAGCACCACAACCAGCTGCAGCAGAGCAGAAGGTACATGTCCCGCTGCACTGTGCGGGCTACACATCCTCCGCCAGAGCAGCCGCAGCTTCTCTGTCCTCAGAGCAATGTGCATGAGTTGTCTTGCCTGTGGGACACAAAATGAGGCCAGGGCTCCTTCCAGGGGAGGAGAAGGGTGAGAGCTGAGCTGCTTGCAGCCCTCATCACCAAACCAGAAACGGCAACAATGGCACACAAGAGCTCTGCAACGCTCTACTGTGGCAAAAGGCAGGACTTGCGCAAGCTGCCCCCTTTGCAAACTGAGCTCTCTGCGTTGCTGAGAGATACAAGAGAGCTCCCCAGCAAGAGCTTTCCATGTTTTCTACCTTCCAAATTTTGAAAAGGCAGAAGGAATTTTGCTTTGATTTTGGGAACAACTGCTGAGACCTGTGAACATCTCTCCCCTGGCTCCTCTGTTATGCTTGCTGCTTTTGTCTTATTATTCCATCCCTCCTTTCCTTCCTCCAGATTAAGAGTAGCAAACAATGGTTGGGGTAGACAATGATCCCTTTACTCCTGATATCTGGAAAGCAAAAGGAAAACTTTGATCTTGCCTTTAAGGCAAAAAATGCATTTGTTCTGTGTATGTGTACCTACATGCCAGCTTTGCTACTTGGGCTTTCACCCCATTTTATCATTGAAAGTTAAAGCCTACAGGAAAGGATAAGGAGCTCAGTAAAACAGACTTTCAAATTACAAAGCTAAACACAAAGGTGGTATCAACAGCACACAGTTCTGCGAACATACATGCAAAACCTGATCCACCCATCTCCTTCCTTCCATTGGCTTCAACCCAGGGAAGTACCCCTGCAGGTCTCCATTCCACAAAACGCTTGAACACATGCTTAAAAAGCAGCACGCGCTGGTGTTATTTGTCTGAATCAAGGAGGTGGCAACTAAATGTTTAATTCCCTTGCCCGCATTGCAGCCTTAAATTTGTGTGGCACTTTTACGAGGCAACTAGCTCCACTGAGTTGTAGTGAAACCACCAGCACGCAAAAAGTAATCACAGATTTTGTCCTTCTGAGCTGGGCATTTCCTTGGAGGAAAGCATCCACAAGAAATTTAAGAGAGTGCGCTGAAAGCTATTTTTCTCTTTTTCTTTAGGGTGTTTTTTAATAGACTAAATGGCACTATAAAAACAAAGGCAACTCTTATGGGAATAGGAGGCTGCTTTTCCCTGTTGTTCACAGAGAACCCTGTCTGTTTGAACGGATGATATGTTAATTTTGTGGCACAGTTGCTCAAGGGAGAACGTAGCGAAGCCTCCCATGGTACAGTGCACACAGTTTACAATGGGCATGGTTAGAATGTAATTGTTTGTTACAGCCCTCAAAAAGACGTTTCTCCAAAGCAAACATGCTATGAAATACATTTTTCTCTAATCATATCAGAAAAACTTCAGTCCATAAAACACTCTTTCTAGCTTTTACGGGCAGCTGCTCCTCAAATGCTTGAAGGAAGAGCTGGCAAGTTAAAAAAAACCAAAATAGGCCACAGAGATTTAATTTCCTACAAAATAGCTCCCTACAAGCTGTTTATACATTCTTCACTTAGAGCACTACTCTGAAGATTTTAGAGATTTTCAGGGCAACACTTGCAGTAAGAACTCCTTGTGTTCCCTCTGCTCAGGGGGCTCCACAAACACACCATCAGATTTATGCCCTTCCCTTTCAAAATAACCCCCGTACTCGTCTTAAAAATTAATTTAAATAAACATACAGAAGAAAGGAACATGCTAGCTCAGAGGGTTTTTTTTTT
>NW_009269997.1:1084920-1119332 GCF_000687185.1 Egretta garzetta
GTGTGGGCTGGGGGAGCAATCGCTAATATCTACTATAAATCTGCTCATTTGCAGCCTCAGCTCACAAACTTAACACCACCTCTGTCTCACACAGACTTTCTCTTCCCACCTTTCCCTTTCCCCCTCCCCACAGCCACGCCATGTGTCTAAGTCTACAGTGCTGCTGATTAAAAACTGCCAGCAGTTAGACAACTTATTATAAAACCTACAAGGAGACTGTGTATGTATGAATACAATAATTAATCAATGCATAATAAGCATGTACTGCGCATATCGTTTTTCTTTCCATATGCAGAGACAGCTTCGATTACCATGCGGGTTACGCTGCCATGAGGATCTTTAGTTCCCAGAAGCTGCTTCCCCACCCCGCAGTGCTAGCAAGACAAGCTCATTGTATTAAAGCCCGCATTCATCTGCAAAACCACCCAAATAGTGCTGAATTGATTAATTTTGCAGGTAGAAGCTTTCAGAAGAAAATGCCATACTTAGTGCCACAACTACTAGGCTGTCACGATTTTCCTTTTAAAGTACTTTTTTCAGAGGCTCAGCTATAAGGCGTACGCAGAGCTGTGAGCTGGCAGGCTGGTTTGCATCTTAAGAACATATTTCATTTTAATGGTTTTATTTTTAAATTGTTTCAACTCTTTGAATTAATGGAGATTAAAAAAGAAATGAGACTGACATAAAAATGCAAAGTAGAGTATTTTTTTCCCTTTTTAACCTGCCATTTAACTAGAACCAGGTTACATTTACTTCAAGGAAACTCAATAGTACCCAATTAATAACACGATTGCACATTTCTTCATGAAAATTGATCATCAAATGGCTTAAATGGAAAGAGCCACTACCCTTTCCTGAGCCTCCTCACTGATAAACAGCATCAGGCAAGGCCCCACAGATATTAATATTCAGTCAGCAGGGATATGCTTTTCCCTTGCAAGAAATTTCCCCCTCAAGTGGCTGTCCTCTACAGCACCACTTTCTACCCAAATGGGAAAAGAGAGATGCTTTGCCCCAAAGACATGCTTCCCTGCGTGCTCTCTGCTAAGCCATTTGACTCCGCAGCGATGATACCTGGAGCTGAGTAATCATTGTGAGTTTGCATCGCAGCACTATGGGCACACAACATGATTAGGTGCCCTCCCTGACCAAAGGGCTAATGTTTATTGCAGACCTGCTACACGTGGGGACTGACCAGAAGATTGCAGAGCTCTATTTTTGGCTTGGAAGCTAGCGCCTGGAGGATGCTGCTACATATATATAAAAATACTAATACCTTGTAACGGCCCACAAAGGGGATGACATGGTTTTATTCTGCCAATATGCAGAGGATTAAAGGTTTCTGCTTGAAGCCACTAACAACCTGAACAGGAGAATGACAGTAATTCCACTAAAACCATGCCGAATCCAAGGGACTGACTGATGGCACGTTGTTACCCTTTCTGCTTGTCTAGAAAAATGTAACCAGCACAATCCTACAAGCAGGACTTCAACCAGCTAGGCAAGGAGGTTCAGCTTAAAGAACAGGCTTATAGGAGCCATATGCAGCAACGAGGACATTTTTCATGAAACCGCTCAGCATTTTGAGATTTAAATCCTTGACGTGGAGCAATTCTAAAGGAAGCTCTAAAATAGCTGTTAGCACGTCAAATATAGATGAAACTCACGCTTTCTTTTCTGTTGCTCACACAACTCCATTTTTAGTGCAAAGTGTCTCACAGCAAATAATAGCAAGATACTCCATTAAAACCTTGCACTGCTTTAGCCATTAGGTCACCATGCAAACACTGTTGTCATGACTTCAATGAGCAACACTGTGCCTATGTCAATAACATTATTAATTCCCTAAAATACTAATTTCTATTACTATTTAATTAACAGCCAAACATACTGAATAATTTTTCATGTGTAGTTATTAGGAGAAACGTACCGAATGCAATTACATGCCAAGAGCTGTGACTTAGAAATCCTTCCCACAATACCTCTTGTGCCAGAAAATACCCTGAAAAATTCAGTAATAGTTAAAGACTTTTCATAACCAGGATACCTCTAGGTTGGAATAAAGTCTTAGGCCTTGGGTCTGCAATACAGGAGTCTGTCTACATGGCATGTATCTTAGTTACCATTTCCAGATGCAGTAGCCACACTTAACAGCAACAGTTATTATACAAAAATTTAGCAAGTCTTCTGCAAAACCAGTGTGAATGCGAGCCCTTGACTGGGAATTCAGATCCTCCCTAAAACTAAACCTGGCAACATGATGAATGATGGAGACTTTTCTTTGTATTTTGAAAAATGTAGATGTTATTCTGAACACAAAATATGAATTGTTTAAAGGAAATTATTTTACGTCTGTTAGAACACAACAAAAAAACCATTGGATGTGCATTTGAGAAAGACTTCACTTATATGTTCATTAAGAGCCTTGACTTTTAGGTATTTCAGAGGTAAAATTGGGATGCAGCGAGTATGAACATGACTGATTAGTAGTACTTACAGTAAATGTTATTTATATTGCATGATGCTAACCCAACTCTGTTAAACCCACAGTTTAGCAATGATAGCTGTAATTCTGTGCACATACATACAGACTAAGTACCTGCATTTTCTCATGCAAATACACACACAAACTGGTGTGTACATACCGGATTAAAAAAACCAACAGTCAGCAAACAAAGAATATTAAATACTATACCTTTGAGTCATAATCTTATAGGCATCTGGCAGATAACAGCGGATATTCTCCATCTGAGCAGGATCAGAGTCACAGATTTTATCATCAGTCCTCCCGTAGTTGGCACTTTCAATCATGATAACATCTGTTCCTGGGCAGCGAAGCTCTATGGGGTAACTCTCGCAGGACAGCTCCCTTCGGACCACAGCCATGGGGACCGGGGCACGGCTGAAAGCTGCAAGGATTAACATAGAAACACAGCAAACATTTACTTTCCACACTGAGGCTAGGATTAAAAGCGGAACAACGTTTAGCAGAAGGTTTTATCCATGTGCTGTACTGAGATAGTTTTGGTACAATTGAGATACGGTCTGCAGAAACAGGGTCTGATCCCTGGCTTGCTGGCTGCCCAGTGGAATCACTTTTCTACTCAGTGACTTTATTTTTTCATCTCAAAAATAAGCTAATGATCCCTTTTATACAGGGCTTTAGAAATCCCCTATTGAAAGAGGTAAATAGCAACTATGGCATTGTTATTACTTCTGCTTACCAGGTGAAAAGCTAGTTGGCTTTGATATATAAAATTACAGTCCTGTGTTGTACCTGATCGGCCGGGGGAAATTTCCTGACAACAAGCAATCCAAGCGCCAGGATCCCACCTGCTCAGAAAAGATTGCATCTGTCCTACTGCAGATGTAATAACATCTGCATTGCTCCTGGTCCTTTTCTTGGTCCCTTAGAAAACATGAGCATCATGGCTTTTGCTGTAGCCTGAAGCATGCTGGGGGATGGCCTGCGGGTTCTGGCAACCATCCTGAAGTTTGAGCCCTGCAGTGATATTTTCCATAGAAAGGCCAATATATGGGACACTGGGTGATCAAAGTTCAGTCTCAGCTTTGCGTCAGATCTGCCTGGATGTTCAATACTGGCACATACTTGTAAAGGCAATTTAAAGAGCTCTCAGAAAGCTTGCCTGTTTTAAAAGAAATCCAGGCTACGGTTTGCAAAAGAAAGAAATGTGTTTTGAGATGCCTTGAAAACAAAGCCCTAAAGTATTAGTAAATAAACTCACATGACAACAAGCAATAATGTTTCCCATCTTTACAGCCCCTTTGATCCAAAGATCTTCAACAGCTTGACAAACAGGAACGTATTAATCCCCCAAACATCCATATGAAGTAGCTATGCATTGTCATTCTCAACTCAGCCACAGAAGGGTTATGTGACTTCCAGAAGACCTCATGGGAAATCTGTGGTGAAGCTGGGAACTGAATACTTGTTTTCCAGTTGAGTACACCAGCCATGAGCTGAAACAAAAGCCAACTCCTTCCCTTCCTTATTGCATGAAATGAAAATTCACCCATACCAAAAAGGTTTCCAGCTGCAGGGATGATGTTAATGGTTGGACTTGATGATCTTAAAGGTCTTTTCCAACCTAGATGATTCTATGATTCTTGGCTCCATTGTGTACTGCTTTGAACCACAAAACTCAATATAGAAGCTAAGCCTGTGATGGTCACAGAGCAGTAAGGGAAGGTTTAACCCTCTAACAGATCCAGGGCCTATGTGTCACCAAGCATCTTTCAACAACTCGCTTCTCCCCTGGATCCATTATAAAGACACCAAAATATCCTCCCCAAAACCAAAAATCCTTCCCAATGTGCTGTTGTCTTGTCCCATAAAACATCCACATGGTACATACATGCCAAGTTTGCTTATGGAAATAAAAGTGTACTGATGTGTCCTGGTTTTGGCTGGGATAGAGTTAATTTTCTTCCTAGTAACTGACATAGTGCTGTGTTTTGGATTTAGTACTAGCAGAATGTTGATAGCACACTGATGTTTTAGTTGTTGCTAGGTAGTGCCTAGACTAGTCAAGGACTTTCCGGCTTCCCCTGCTCTGCCAGGTGCACAAGAAGCTGGGAGGGGGCACAGCCAGGACAGCTGACCCCAACTGGCCAAAGGGCTATTCCAGACCATATAGTGTCATGCTTACGGGAAGTTGGCTGGGGGAGAGGGATTGCTGCTCGGGACAGGCTGGGCATTGGTCAGCGGGTGGTGAGCAACTGCATTGTGCATCACTTGTTTTGTATAAAACCACAACATGATGTTTCTCGTTATACCCCATAACGGTATCAAGGCTGCTCTATCTATCTGTCTGGCAGGCAGCAATCCAACACATTACTCTAACTTCTGTGAAGCCTTCTATTATTGTCAGTTGTCTCATTTAGATTTGTATTACTGGACAGATGAACATTCCCATTTCTGTAAACTTGCAGGGATTACTCTAATATCAGATCCTTACTGATGCACCAGAGTGGTGGACTAATTGCCAAACTCCCAAGACAGACATGCATTTATTATTGAATAATAGCTTCTACAATAAGTATAGCTTTAGGGTTTGGATCATCTAAGATGTCCTCCTTCCCTGAGATCGAAGAAACAGTTCTGCCCTGAACTCATATTGCAACATATGTTTGTGTAATGCAGTAAACTCTTACTGTGACCAAGTTCCCCTGTTACAGAAAGAGGGAAGCCAGGAGGACAAGCGCAAACCTTTGAGATGCACTACCATGTTCTTACCCTTGGCTTTACATCACTAATCAATGACAAGGTGAGTGGACGAAGGATGGAACATAAAATCAGAGACAACATTTGATTCAAGAGTAAGCCCATAAGAAAGGGAGAGTCAGCAAAGCCCAGCAATTTTAGCTTGCCCAACAAACAACATCAAGAGGTATTAAGTCCGCTTATAAGGATCTGTCCGCAGAAGCCTGCAGCAGCCTCTGCTCTGTGAAACACCGGACTCTGTGGCAACAGGGGGGTAGTTTATATTTGCCTGTGTTACCTTTAGCATCCGCAGGCCCAGTGCTGACCAGAAAACTTCTGATGCCAGGCTGCTCATTTTGGAAAAGAGCTGTGGTGAGCTTTCTTTTCAAGCCTGTTCTGTACTAAACCTGAGCAGATTGGCGACATGGGAAGCAGAAGGTTTCTAGCAGCTTTTGGCAGAACGCTGAGGCCAAATGCCCTCCCTCCTCCTGCCATGTGCTTAGAGGACTCCTATTAACTGCCAAGAAAATGGCAAAATGAGGTTTAGAGTCAATATTAGCTGTTTGGGGCTATGGTTTGGCTCAGTACTTGGGCAATTTGGATCCTTTTCTTTGGGAGGCTACTGTAGGCTACAGAAACAGTGAAGACAGTTGCTAATACTACTTTACACTTCACAGTTCCCACTACAGAAAACAAAACTCAAACCTCCATGCTTAGAAAGTATATTTTTGTTGTTAATTCCTATGCATTTTTTTCAGTAACTATTCTACATCATCAAAAAAAGCAGACACTAAACATGTAATGGTTGAGGAAAATCCCACTTAAAATCGCAGAAATTAACTGTCTGGAAATTCACTCATACAAACCTGGTGTATTCGTCAAACAGTAATCCTGTACATATGCAGCTAATCTTAACTCTCGTGCTTTGTGGGAAATAAGACATTAGGAACTGCTAACAGCAGTATGGTTTTATTAAAATAGAAGTTTATCTGAGGGCAAAGATAGCATCCTAATCTCACAGCAAGTCTACCAACAACGATGATGCAGTACTTCAGCCTTCTGGTGGAGGATTTCACAGTTAATAGGAAAATACAAAGGTTTAGTAAAAGCTGTTAAACATGTTTCTGTACCAGGTGTGAGAGCACATTTCTTGTATTTTGGGCATCTCTCCTGTACATGAGACTTTACAGCACTGATCTACTAAAACTGCATGAATGTCAGTTCCCAGTACCTCCAAATAAATCCAAACCAAATCCAAACGCCCTTCCCTGAAAATAACAGCTCATGTTCTACTTCCCACTAATGAACTTCTGGAAGATGCAAACATTTCTAGATGTGGCTTTCTGTTTACTGGAATTCACCTTTTTGTCTCTCACATAATCACTTGACTGCTTGCTATGAGAAGGGCAGCTTTACAGAATCATAGAATCGCTCAGGTTGGAAAAGACCTTTAAGATCATCAAGTCCAACCATTAACCTAACCCTACCATCCCACCACTAAACTGTGTCCCTAAGCACCACATCTACACATCTTTTAAATATCTCCAGGGATGGGGACTCGACTGCTTACCTGAGCAGCCTGTTCGAACACTTGACAACCCTTTCAGTGAAGAATTTTTTTCTAATGTTTTTTTCTAATGTTCTAAACCTGCCCTGGCACTTGAGGCCATTTCCTCTCGTCCTATTGCTTGTTACCCTGGACCAACACCCATCTCACTACAACCTTCTTTCAGGCAGCTGTAGAGAGCAGTAAGGTCTCCTTTCACTTAACAGACACCTGTGCTGATTTTGTCTGGAGCAGAGTTAATTTTCTCCACAGCAGCTACTAAAGGGCTGTTTTGGATTTGAGCTGGAAACAGCGCTGATAACACAGGGATGTTTCCATTACTGCTGAGCAGAGCTCACACAGAGTCAGGGCCTTTTCTGCTTCTCACCCCACCTCATCAGCGAGTGGGCTGGGGTGCGCAAGAAACTGGGAGGGGGCACAGCCGGACAGCTGACCCCAACTGGCCAAAGGGATATTCCATACTGTTATGACATCATGCTTAGCATTTAAAGCTGGGGGAAGAAGGAGGAAGAGGGCGGGGGGGGGCTTTCAGAGCGACGGCATTTGTCTTCTCATGGAAATAAGACATTAGGAACTGCTAACAGCAGTATGGTTTTATTAAAATAGAAGTTTATCTGAGGGCAAAGATAGCATCCTAATCTCACAGCAAGTCTACCAACAACGATGATGCAGTACTTCAGCCTTCTGGTGGAGGATTTCACAGTTAATAGGAAAATACAAAGGTTTAGTAAAAGCTGTTAAACATGTTTCTGTACCAGGTGTGAGAGCACATTTCTTGTATTTTGGGCATCTCTCCTGTACATGAGACTTTACAGCACTGATCTACTAAAACTGCATGAATGTCAGTTCCCAGTACCTCCAAATAAATCCAAACCAAATCCAAACGCCCTTCCCTGAAAATAACAGCTCATGTTCTACTTCCCACTAATGAACTTCTGGAAGATGCAAACATTTCTAGATGTGGCTTTCTGTTTACTGGAATTCACCTTTTTGTCTCTCACATAATCACTTGACTGCTTGCTATGAGAAGGGCAGCTTTACAGAATCATAGAATCGCTCAGGTTGGAAAAGACCTTTAAGATCATCAAGTCCAACCATTAACCTAACCCTACCATCCCACCACTAAACTGTGTCCCTAAGCACCACATCTACACATCTTTTAAATATCTCCAGGGATGGGGACTCGACTGCTTACCTGAGCAGCCTGTTCGAACACTTGACAACCCTTTCAGTGAAGAATTTTTTTCTAATGTTTTTTTCTAATGTTCTAAACCTGCCCTGGCACTTGAGGCCATTTCCTCTCGTCCTATTGCTTGTTACCCTGGACCAACACCCATCTCACTACAACCTTCTTTCAGGCAGCTGTAGAGAGCAGTAAGGTCTCCTTTCACTTAACAGACACCTGTGCTGATTTTGTCTGGAGCAGAGTTAATTTTCTCCACAGCAGCTACTAAAGGGCTGTTTTGGATTTGAGCTGGAAACAGCGCTGATAACACAGGGATGTTTCCATTACTGCTGAGCAGAGCTCACACAGAGTCAGGGCCTTTTCTGCTTCTCACCCCACCTCATCAGCGAGTGGGCTGGGGTGCGCAAGAAACTGGGAGGGGGCACAGCCGGACAGCTGACCCCAACTGGCCAAAGGGATATTCCATACTGTTATGACATCATGCTCAGCATGTAAAGCTGGGGGAAGAAGGAGGAAGAGGGCGGGGGGGGGCTTTCAGAGCGACGGCATTTGTCTTCTCATGTAACCCTTATGGGTGATGGAGCCCTGCTTTCCTGGCTGTGTGGGGCTTAGTTGCTGGCTGGGGTTAAACCACGACACCACCTCACTGCAGCATCATGGAGTCAACATTTATTTCCTAGATATACAGCATGAAAGACATGTGACACCCTGGACAAACCATAGGAATAGCTGAATACTGTAATACAGTATGATAGGAGAAAGCAATGGCACGTTTTCCATCCTGCCATCCTCCATCAAATCAGTTGCTCTGCTCTGCTTTTTTTCTACTCTGATATCTGCAATAAATACTTAAAAGGGAGATCAGAGGTTGGCTGTTTATCTCCTTGTAAGCACATTCCTTGATGTTGCATTCCTATATGATAATCTTATTTAAACAATTTTACTGGTTTTCCTGTGAGGAGCAAGGATTTTTTGCTTTTTGCTATGAAATAAGATACGTCAAAGCCCATCTGTGAAATACACAGTACAGTTGTATTATTTCATTAATAGACTTCTCTCTCCTTTGAGCAGCTCCCTATCTTTGCAGTCTCTCACTGAGCTCCTTATTTAATCTCCTAAATAAGTGACCTAATTGTTGGCTTGAAGTCAAGAGGAGCTGATGGCTGCTCACTACTTTGGAAAACAGGTGTCTTTTTCCAGGATCCTATGTGCAGACAGCCATCTAAATACAGACGGCAGAACTTAAAGATTTTGAAAAACACTCTTTTTAACATTTAAACGTGTGCCAACTTGAGTTTTCTAAGTGCAGCCATTTGGTGGAAAATCAACCTTCCAAGCTTCTGCAGGGCAAAGTGAGAGCAGAGGGTGAAATGGCAACAGATAATGACAGGATTTTATCTAGGCGATTTAGAACTTCTTGGTCCCTGCTAATTTCAGGAGCTGGAAAATTAAGTAAGTCATCAAAATCTTGTGCTTTTTCTCCCCCTCGCTTTTGACCTCAGAACATAATTGCCTCTTGTCATGCCTGCAGGGCATGGGCTTGTAGTTATCACTGTGTGCTTAATCAAATGCTGAAATAGCCTTTAAATTACGTGTCTTCTTGGCTTGCTAGAGACTTGTTGAGCTCTGTTACATTTAGAGGCATGATGGTAGTAGATGTACTTTTAAAAGAAGAGTGTGGGATGATGCCTTTAATTAGGTTTTATATGCAATTTTCCCAGTAAAATGATGTTCTGGCTTAGAATTTTCAGACTGAAATTTCAGTGCATATTTAAGGGCGGTGAAACAAAAGCTGGAAATGTGTAGATAATTATTTTCACAAGCCCTACACAGGATTTGGTCTGCCCAGCTAAATACCTGGCTTACTGTTCCCAAAGGCAAACACAACATGCTGGAGTAAGATGTTTCCTACCAATTTAGAGGAATGCTTCTGTGTTTGTAATTTTGCAGTACTTAATATTCCCACAGTTCACCTCGACTCTGCAGAAAAAAAAATACCAGAAAGTAATAGTAAAAAAATCTTCCCTTATTCTGAAGCCAACATAGGTATAGGAATGAGCCGAAATGCCTTTCAGTCGTTCAGTCACCAGGCCTTACATGACTCCTTTGCTCCCTGAAGAGAAGCACATGCTTAAGTGCTTTTCTAAATCAGGACCCTACTTTTCCCTATAAAGTCTCATTAGAGCATTCATTTGCAGTGCGCTAACATAGCTCAGTGCTTCTTCTCTGTCTCCCTTCTCCTTAATCCAAATTATACCTGGCCTCTGATCCCAACAATATTAGTAGCAAACAAAAACTCAGGTTAGTGACAACAAACATTTCTCCAATGTACAATACTCCCATTCTCCAGTATTTTAATTGCTCACAAGTATCAATCTAGTTCTGACAAGCTTAAAAAACCCTGATTCATCTGAAGTTCTCTGAAAACTTGTGACGAGTATACAAATGTGGAAATACTATTCTCTCTCCCCCACCTTCTCTAAATATGCTGCCAACAAATTAAATAGCAAAGAACTCTACGTCTTTTCTAGAGGGACGGGGTGGAAAAGCCTTTCTTCCACTCTCAGCCTGCAGAGGGGTTAAAGGTGCATCCTACAGACGATGGCTGGTGCCAAGATATTGCAGCAAACGCTTGCAATGTCCATATCCAGCTCCCCTGGGGAGGAAATGAAGACTGAAGGCAGCCAGTGTGGCCAAACGGCTGGAGCCAGCAGCAGTGCAAGGCTGGAGCCGGACAATGCTAGTTTCCTCTCCCAGCTCCCCCCTTTATGCCTCAGTTGATTGCTGTCTCCTCTATAAAAATGGGAAAATTATCTTATCTCCTCCATTAAGCACTCCAAAATATGCTAGGTAAAAGAAGGTAACTAGATATAATCCTCAGAAGGTAAAGAGTGCAGCTTCAGCCTGGGTTTCCCCATGTGAATCAAATACCCACAGCCCCCCAGGCTATCTTTGCCTTTCTTATTTTACGGAAGATATCAAAAGCAGTTTGTGACTTTCCTTTGGGCACCATAACCAGAAGCCATGATCCCCCTTACCCAGCAAACAGCCAGCTATGAACAGACTTCACAAACTGCAAAAGCATCCTCTTATATGGTGGGATGGAGTATACAAAAAAAGACCAAAGAGAATCACAATGCTGTGCAGCACCCCAGCCACGGCAACCAAAGAAAAGCTAAAAAACACCCTCATGCCCTTTCGTGTGCATTTCATGTGGAGGTTGAGGTCACCTATCTTATGGTTCCATAAACTGCTTAATCTACCTCCATTATAATGCTCAAGTAACACTTGATAGGGATTTGCTCCCAATTTATATGAGTGAAAATACAACAGATGTTCAGCAGCACATTTGTATCTGTCACCCTCACCCACAATGAAGAGGAGACACAGGAGAAGGGTGTAGTAAACATAGAGGGGGGTTTCTACAGGGGCTGCCAAACCCATACACAGCACATTTTCCAAGGTGACACAGCCAAGGATGCAAACAGGAGCACAACGAAAAGCCAAGTACCAATCGGCCTATCTCTGAAGCAAGCCTCTGCCCCCAAGCACCAGCCTCCTGGAAAGTATCTTTGATTTCTGTGACGGATCTCCTTCTCCCACATTTCTAGACACCCTAGAGGTCAGACTTCAGAAGGGTGATGCAGAAACAACTGGCCCTTTCCACCACCCACTGGATGCCCAGAAAGCCCAGGGACAGCAGCCAGAGGATTAAGCACCAGACAGCTATGTCCTGGGGCACTTCTGCAGCTCACACTTCATACCACTGATATTGCTCCTCTTCTTGCCATACTCAGCTGGTAAATACCCTTCTTCTCTCTTCTTACTCACCCAAACCGTAGCTCAAAGTATGGAGAAGCTTTACTAAAAAGTATCAGATTCTCTTAGACTTCTTAAGTATTAGATTAGCTCTTCCTAGAGCTTCCTAGGTAAAGTGAAAAGAAATTCACAGATAACGGACAAAGAGGACTAGTAGAAGATCACCAGAAAGAGGAAAGAATGGTGAAGTGGACACATTTGCACCTAAGGATAGGTGTTCACTAAGGAAATGGGTCATTGCGAGGCCCTATGAGGAGAAGAAATGAAGTGATAAAAGAGCAAGACCACAGAAACCAGATGGAAACTGTGAATGGAGGAGTCTGACAGTATGAAGCAACCGAGGACATGTAAATTGAGAGAGGCAGGCTGGCCCAGGGAGACATGGCAGTGAACTGAACCAGACCTGTGGGAGAAAACAGTGGAACAGCAGCACTGTGCTTGCTTTCTGTTTCTCCATTCCCATCACCTATGACTCATGGGCTGTTCCTTCATTGGTGGGTGATGGGAAATACTCTGAGAATTGCAACAAACATTTTCCCCCACTTAGGTGAATACCTCTGAAGCCAATACTTACACTGGAGCACACTGCAAGGCAAGGCATCACCAAGGGTCACCCTCCATGCTGCTAAAGAGGCAGTGGTCCAGGGTAAGCCAACCTACCAGGTCACTGTTGTTGAAGGCAGAGTGGGTCGTGCTTCCCCCCCCAGCCAAACCCTCCTATCTCCAGCCACAGTTCAGTTGCTGGACCTGCACCCCGCTGTGGTGCTCACTGGACCCTTTAATCATGCAGGTCAACTCAGTAGTCCACCAAGAAGCTAAACCAGCAGGGAGGGGTGGGAAGAGAGGATTCTGCTGGGCTGCTAGTGTTGAATCAGCTCAGAAAAGGTTAGCTAAGTTCACAGAAAGGAAGCAAAAGATTTTTAGAAGGAAGGAAGGGAGGCTGAATTTAATGTGCTTTTCAAAAATACATGACAACCTACCTTCAAATCGGAGGTCAGAAGCGTAGTCCCAGCCTGAGCTAAATGTCACTTAAATAAATTCAATTAAAGCAGAAGCAACAAGTTGAGAACAACAGACAAATGAAATGGTGTCTCCAAGGGGAAGGTTGAATGCAAGTACATTAATATTTAGGCCCCATCACGGGAAAAAGCTATTCCCAAGTATCTTTTCCTTTGCAGTGGATCACCTCATTTGTAAAGAAAGGCACACACAAGAAGATACTCAGATATTACTGCTCTTTAAATTCACAGGCTTCCTTCCTGTGATTTAACTTTCAAGTGTAGCAAAACAGTGCACAGATAGGGAAACTGTGGTTAAAGCCCCGCAGTGCAGTGCGCAAGACATATAACCAACCCTTATGCTAAACTTGCCCTCCAGCCTAACAGTGACATTACTTAAAATATCAGGGTTTCAGATCCTGGTCCAGAACACAGAGACATTTGTGTTCTCAGTAAAGGAAGTTTTAGGTTCTATGCCACAGGGACCAGTCCTTTTTACAAATGCACATACCACAAATCACGCTGGGGCCTTCAATAAGGAAAAATGTGCCATTTATTACTTGCCCAACTCAAAGTTACTGCTGTTACAATAGACACTTAACTGTCTCAAAAAAACCCAAAACCAACCAAAAAACCCCCAAAACAGGGAAGCTTTCACTTTGACATTGCTGAACAAACTTGAAGTCTCAAATTTAATGCAGCACAAATTAACGTAAAGCAAGTACAATTTGAGCAATAACATTTTTTAAAAATTTTAAATTACAATTAAAATTACTGCACTGTAGCTTTTTATTGTAGTCATTAGTGAGGTTAATTTTTTAATCTCAGATTAAAAGTTTTATAAACCACCATAGTAGGTATAATCATAGAGGCACTTAGATAAACAAGTATCAAAGGTTTAGTCTAAGAACATTTAAGGAAAAAGAATCTGTTTATCATTTTTGGATTTCACATTAAACCATAAGTTTACTTAATATTATACTTTACTATTCTTTCCATTTAAAACACTAGCTTAAATTCCTACCCTTGCTAAAATAATGCACATCTGGAGTAACTTTCCTGTTACCAGCAGAGCTTTTTTAGGTACATATTCAGAATGGGCCTCAACAAGATTTAGTGGTGTCCCCAGATGGATATTACCCAAGTGCTGAGGACATGCTCTTCTCCAGCCACCGTGAATTGTGAGGTGGCAGCCCTGAGCTACAGGAAGCAGGGTAAGGAAAACTGGAGGAGACAGAGACCCAAATGCACCCTCAAAAGTCAGAGGTGGTCTGCCATGAAGGACGGCCGCATGCAACAGAGCCCAGACCTGACTTCATCTTGCCATAGTAAAAAAAAAAAAAAAAAAAAAAAAGAAAAAAAAAAAAGAGAAAGAAAAAACAACAAACAAACAAACAAACCAACCAACCCCCAAAAGGCAGGAAGAGATCCAGTGAACTCAGCAGGTTCAGAAATCCTTTCAAGGATGATGCAAATCAAACAGGTTGGATGTATCTGGAGCTTTGCTGAAGAGCAGAGTGACTGCAAATAATAGATTCCTACCGAGTAACACCTCCTCAAAGTTAAAGTTTAATTTTGATTTACAGTTCCCTGAATACCCTCTGAAGGGAAACATTAAAGCTTTTGTAGAAATACCTGAATTATTAAAGAAATGATGAACAGCAGAGTGAGGATTACTTTATGCTGTTTATGGACTTGTTTACCAGAGCAATAAATTTATTTTCAAGTTTATATTGCCCGGAAAGGAGAACTGTGTGAAATCTGAAGAACTGTCCAGAGAAAAAGACAGGCAGGCAAAAGAGAAGAATTTCTCCCTGTCATTCAAATACCTGTATAAAAACCTGAGGCCTCAAATATTTATCATTTAAACCAACTGCTTTACATCACCAAAGGCCAAGAATGACTCCTTTAGATTTAATTTTACAAGAAATTACCCAGACCTTGCTTGAAAGACTAGCCATCTTCAGGAAGTAATATGGCTAAACTGTAGATCGTTAAATAAAAGTGATTTTTGTTGGTGTTTTAGACATCACAGCTCCTCTGAGTCTCTGCCATAAATAATAACAGATAATTTGTTCTTTCCACTAGCCATAACTCTGAAAATTGTATAAAGAAGCCTGAGACTGCTTTAAGATCTTGCCTCCTCCCCGAATTGCAGTCCATTATATGTATATTTTTATATATACACACACACTTCTACAAATGTATGATATATACATAACAGGCAAAAAGGAAAGTGCAGTTTTCTACATAGCAAGATGAAATTTGGGGCCCCCTACTAGGCACACCTTAAAGGTCACTGATTTTTAGAAACCAGTGGGTGCTTATCAGCAAGATCTGTGAGTAATCTACAAAGACAACCCAGTCCCCAGCTGCAGAATGAGGATTTCTGTAGCATGACATCTATGGGCTCCTCCTCAGAAACAGAGGCATAAGATCTAAGATCCTTTTCACTGACACGCTAACAAGAACTACAAATAGGCTGTGGCAAGCCACTCTTTGCAGCCCTCTGAATCGTGACTCTCCCCAAAGTCTGACATAATTCCCCTCTGACCTCAAAAAATCAAGGATTTCACCTCAAATATGCTAACAGATAAAAAGAGCTTTGGAGACGCATACACATTCATCTGAACAGTGACCAACTTTATTTACTTCCCCCATCTTAAAAATAAAGAACAATAGGAGAATTAAATTTGGGGAATGAGCTGAAACACACATACTTGATCCAGGTGGAAATATATTTCAAGTAAGAGCAGATTTTCAGGGAAATCACATATTTTTGCCTGCAAATACCCCTTCTCCTCAGTGGAAAATAGCAAGATGTTAAAACTAATGAATTAAATTAACTCCACAAAATGGTTCACTTACTAGGAAACACAACTAAAATCCTGAGTGATGAGGTTTTCTATTGCACCCACCTGCTCACAGCAAACACTGTGGTTAATTACTTTTCTACCTAATGCAGCCTGTGCCAATATTGCTCCAGAAACACCGAATACATACATATATGTCTGTATACATAATGCACATACACACACAATACTGCTCATCTGAAGGTGAGCCACAAAAAAATCTGAAATAATGTTCACCTGTAAGCTCCCAGAAATGCTCTGAACAGATTAATTGCTCCCAGAAGATTCAGGTAAACAGCTCTGGAACAGAGCTGAGAGGCCCTGGGCTTCAAACTAGGGAAGTGATGCTTATCCTGCAGCACCACCACAACGCCGTCGCCATCCCAGGGCGGCCAGGGCACGGGCAGCCTGGCCAAACTCGCCTTACGGCATTTTTATCTGCAATAAATGCTCTAAAACCTGCACTCCATACCCCACAATTTCAGTTTCAAGTAACCAGGAGACACCAGGATACACATTTCCACCCATTTTCCACTTCAGCCTTCAAAAGTGGTTAACAATAGTCTAAAAAGCATTTTAAAAAGCAGCAATAACAAGTATGAATAGTCACAGAGACATTGTGCTCAATAAAAAAACAACTCCATGCCGGTTAAAAGGCAGCCCTGTTTTATGAAAGTCCCTACAGCGCTGGATATCATGATTTATTACTTGTGCTGTGGGAAAGCGTAGAGCCCCTTCACAGACACCCGTGTGCACGACTGAACAAAGAGAGGGTCTGTACCCCAAAGGACACTTTAAAAAGAAGAGGAAATACATGCAGATTAGAGACAGGAGCTATGGTGGCACAGAAAACGATAGCCATGCAGCATGGGTAACAGACAGATGTAGATGCTACACTTGAGGGCACAATGTTCACCAGTTCAATGAAAATACGGTTGAAAAAAAAAAAAATGTATCTAAACTTGCTTCAGGAAAAAAAACCACCGTAAACAGCGATGATGGATGGAAGACTTTCACACCCCCCCCTTTTTTTTTAAACGATCACTAATCTTGTTTCAAATTCTCCTCCTCCAAGAGGCAGATGAAAGAAGTAAATCTTTTCCTGATCTCTCTAGCAACAAAAACCAGGATCTAATTGCCCAACAAAACCAAAGAGACACCAGGGCTAAGGGCAAAGAAAAGTTTTCAATGAAATAACCTGATGAGAGACTCCATCCGTCGTCCTTCCCCTGTAGATACGGGGTCAGAAAGAGCAGGACTTTTACAAGCCCCAGACAAGACAGCGCTGCTGGGACACCCAAGGATGCCCAGACATAAGGGTACAATGCAGAGGGGGTCCTTGAAGAATTGGGAGGCCAAAGTTAGTAGTTCAGGCACACCTGGGCACCGCAGCTCAGCCACAAAGCAGAATCTGATGTGTTTCCCCTGTCGGTGAGAAGAGATGCAAGATCCAGCACCCTCAACCAAGCAGTCCCCATCGGCCAGGAGAGATTTAGGAGACCTCAGATAACACTGACCTTAGGTGTCCAGAGTCCTGGCTTTGACCTCCCAGGACAGAAGATGGTCTACGCAGATTGTTTGAGTGTGGCAGACGGGTGAGGTTGGGGTGCCATCACACCCAGGGCAGGAGTCCCCAGGACCCCAGTCCAGGGCTAGGGGTACTGTGCAACGAGACTGGGAGACAGACAGCCTGCAGGCACCAAGACCCCACACCCGGCACGGACTTCCCACACTTGCCAAATCCTTCTGTGCTCTTGTTCCCTAAAGGTTTCTGAAGGATTCTTCCAGGTTGAAAAAGGCACCACAGGGAGGTTTCCAGGTAAGTGTTTCTGGGAGGTTATTAGTTAAATTTCTAATGTAATTATGTTACAGTACATTTAAGTGCGCTTTCTAAATAGAAACAGACTTTTATCTAACAAATGATCCATTTCAAGCACTTTTTCCTGTACCTATAATACCTATTTTCTTCTGCACCTATTTCAAGCATTGTTCTTCTAGAGTTATTTATACTTCACATCTACAATTTTCTGCCTTTTCTAAGAATAAAATGATTCCATCATCTTGTGTTTGCTGTTCATATTCGAGGAAAGCATTCTTCTGTCACTGCCCTCCAAGGGCACTTTTGGAGCATGGGGAAAAACCTTCATAGAAGAAATCAGACTTTTCTACTCATGATTCTTCCATGCCCCCTATTATTCTGTAATAAACTAGTTCAGACTGTATAGGCTAAAAAACCTCTTTTGCAGGGGCTGGGAGGAACTACCTGGGCGAAATACCAAAGGTCACTGAGCAAGCCTGTTGTTGAGCCTGTCCTCTCTAAAAAATAACGTAGTTTTTGATGCACTGCAGTATTTGCCCTTATTGCTTTTGGGTGGAGGTGCTGTGCTGGTCGAGGGTTGCCCCAAGGCCCGTAACTCAGATAAGAAATGAGGAATAGCAACTCCTAAATATCTCTCTGCAATTTTTTCCATTGCATTACTATCAGGGAAGTATATGATGGAAATATCATACCATGACTGGCCAAACCAATAAAGTATTGATGCCAACTTTTGACCATTAAAAAAAAAAAAAAAAATCAAAAAAAAAATAATCAAGGAAATCTTAGTGAGACTGTCTCTGGGTAATTTCATAGGATTCTGTTCTAACAAATAAGTTGATCACAGACAAAACAAACAAACAAACACCCCACCACCCCAAAAAAGCAGATGCCTATGAGCCATGAACAAATTTAACTTGGAAAGAAAGGTAAGATCACAGTCCTGACTGCTAACATACATACTTGAGGGTTTTACCCAGGATAGCTCCTCATAGATTAAAATATTGCACACAAAATTAAACAGAAATAAAGATGTAAGCTTAAAAACGCAGACAGTAAATGGAGAAGTCTGTTTCCAGATGACAAAATGAGAATTCATGAGAAAAAGCTTCTTTTCTTAAACAGTCTACCCTCACTTAAAAAAAAAAAAAAAGACGACAAAGGCAGCAATGTGGTTAAGAAGTACAGAGTACAGTTTGGAAACACAAACATGCAGTAATGAAAGCTCAAAATACAAATAAAATAACTGTGGACCATCAGACTAAGAAAAATGACGCTTTCAAAAATTTTAAAGCAGTGACAGTCTTTTTGAAATAGTAAGGCCTATGGGTCAAAGACAACCAGTTATCAATCACAAAATTACCCCCCTACAAATATTCAGTAACTCACTCTAATCTGCATTTGGAAATAAGAAAACAGATGTATTCGTAACACAATGATAAAGAGGTGCTTTTTGTTCTACCAGATATTAGGAAAGATATAATAGCAAACAGCCCAGTATTTTTCATTCTGCAGAATTAGATATCTTCTACCTAGGAGTTTATTAAAAACCTCACAACCCACTCAGGAACACCTTGCTGGCACATTGCTACTAGTAAGCCTTTAAGAAAAAAAAAAACCAAAAAAAAAAAAACCAACAAACAAACAAAAGAACCACAAAAAAAAAAATCCACCACAAAAAACAAGGCTATAAAACCAGAATGTAAGTCCGACTGGACACAGAAAAAATGCATTAGCTGTTGCTTCTCAAGAAGTAATGTAAACGTGGAATTGTCATCCCAGCTGAACCATTTCTGGAAGTTCAACAAGAACTTCATCAGTCCAGTATTATTCAACACAGTTCTTGATGGTCTGAAAGAAAATAAACTCAAAGCTTGCCAAATTTGCAGTCAGCGCAAAAATTGATGAATTGTTAAGTAATGACATGGACCTTGTCGGTTTTGCAGATTGATCTATACACTGTCTGAGCAGATCGTGCTTTAACACAGCCAAATACAAGTCCACATAGGAATACAAGAAGTGTTCATTATGTGAGACCACAGCCTCGCAAGCAGTCACTCTGGAACAAGACTGTTTCCATGATTGATAAAAATTTGAACACTACACAGTGGCTCAAAGGGCAAACATGATCTCTGCGGGTACTAGGAGGTGAATAACAAGCAGAAGTGGGAAGATAAAATTGCCCTGCATATGGTATTAATGAGTCCATTACTTGAGCATGTACATTGTGGTGTCTATACTTCAAAAAGATTGTCAGAAGCTTTGAAAGGGTTTGCAAGAGACCTTAAAAAAAAAAAAAATCTAAGAAATTAAAAAAAAAACCAACAAAACAACCAAAACCCAAAACCAAGTAGAGTCTGGATGGAAAGACAGTTTTACAAGTGAGACACCAAAGCTGCTTAGTCCAAAAGACCACTGTAGTCTGCAGGTATCTACAGTGGGAAGATATTTCTTACAACAGGGAGCTCTTTAATCTAGCAGAAAAAGGCAAGAAAGATGCAAGAGCCGGAAGCTGAAGCCAAATAAATTCAGGCTAGAAATAAGGTACATATTTTTAACAGTGTGAGTAATTTACCATGGAACAGTTTACAGGTATATGATGTATTCCTTATCAGCTGAAGTCCCTAAATCTGACTGAGTTTTTGTCTGGAAGATACGTTACAGCTCAAACAGAAGAAACGGGAGCCTGATTCACAAAGTACTGGATGAGATCTCTATTGTGCAAACAGTCTGGCTTGTTGATCATAGGAGTCTCTTTGTATTCTAAAGATCTATGAAGATTTGGGAGAAAGAAAACAGGAAGAGAGGGGGACATTTGGCAGCATGGAACCCTCTGAACTTACTATCTTAGAGAAAAAAAAAACCAAACCAAAACACACAAAAAACCAACCCTCAGTCAGTTTTTATGCAGATACCTGCTGCACTCATCCATGCAAAGAAGGTTTGTATCTTGCCTTTATCTAGTGGTCATGAATGGACAAAAAATGTTCCAGGACAGCTTCTTTGAATTCCTATGAATAAAAGACAGCAAGGAGGAGGAAGGGAATTGCTTAATGCAAACCAACAGATGGGATTTCAGTCAGAGGCTTGCTTTGTTTTCATAATGAACCATAATCTGTGTAGTCTAAAACAGTTTTTATTTGCTGCAGTAAGACATAAAGACTGTAGCTATGGCATGTGAATTGTTTTCTCAACGATTCATCCTCGCAGAAGGTACCTCTTCATTGCTGAGGACACATCAGACCCTGGACCAGTCAACCAGATTAAGTTTAGGAGGATGGATGAAAGTGTACGTATACCACTACATTTTTAGTAGGTTTGTCTGCTCTGGTTTTGTTGTGTGTGTTGTTTGTTATGTTTCACCTTCCAATATGGTTATCTAATAAATTATTGTAATTCTGCAAAGCCTATTAACTGGTCCCTATTTGCTATTAGCTATGTAAAGTCTTTGGATTGTACACCTACAATATCAAATCAACAGCAGAGGCATTTAGGGTCCTGGTATGATGTTACTGGGACGGGTTGGGGGCATTATTTTCCAAATCCTACTTCCCAGTCATGGTGCTGCAAGTGTCCCCAATCCTGACACGGTCCTGTAAGTCCTCTTTGACTGCGCAGCCACTCACACCAGATGCGGGGAGTTGCAGGGAGCCAGCAACACTGCTTAGAAGCAGCATCTCCATTCTGCCAGCAGCTCTGTACCACAAATCTGTCCCTGCCACGCGGGCAAAGCGGGGCACAGTATTGCTAATTACTATATTATACACTATACAACAACACAGAAAGGTGAGCAATTCAACGCAAATTCACGCAATTCAGCCAAGAAAAACTTAAGCTACCTGGAAACCCGGGGTTGCAAGGAGTGACTGCCATACATACTGCTTATTATTTTGCTCAGGTCCGATATTTAAGTTTCAGAAACATCAGACATCTACTTGTAGCTTCTCAGCATACTTATATTCCCATAATGTTTTGCAATATAAAATACTGACTTCTATTCATACATATTTCCCCATGTTATTTAAGTTTATTTTCATATTAAAAATAAATTGATTTAAAATGTAGGCAGCTACATACATAAGCACTCTGCTTGAAAGACATACTTCATCTTTAAATAGCAGCAATCAATACACACAGTATATAGCCTAAACAAATTTCTATTATGAACCCTTAATGGATGCATGCTTTGGTCATTTTTATTACTAATATATTATTGATTTACAGAATACATTACCACCTTAGGCACTGGGATTTGCTGGAGTCCTTGCATCCTGTATGTAGTTTTAGTCAAAATAGGAGCCGAAAGTCAATAACCCATTTACCACCAGCATAGCCCTTCTACAGAGTTAGATATTTTAATGATGGTCTGACTATCACAGTGGAATCACTTGTCTTACAGTGGCATTTATAAGTCATTGTTATTAATGTAAAATTATCCACGAGGCCTGTCTGCTTATCTTTCAATCTCCTTTATTGCCAAAACACTTTGGGAGTCACAATTTGGAAGAACACTGGCAGACTAACCTTGCAGATCCCACGCAGGGCAGGGTTTCTCTGAAATCAAAGCACCCGCTTGGGCTCTTTTGCTCTGAATCAACGAACAGTTTCTCTGTCTTTGTTGCCATTCACATCAGGCAGCAGTGATTGACTCCTGCAGTTGCCCAGGAGAAAGGGAACCAAACAGCTTGCTTTGATACGAATACTAATACCAGCAGACAGGGAGAAGACAGCATGCCGATCAGTCCCCCCGCTACCTCCATAAACAGGCTGCGGAGAACCCATCACCTGCTACTCAGTGAGCGTTCAGGAGAAGTCTACAATAAGATGGGTACATCATAACACAAATCAAATCCAAAATGTTTGTTTACTGCTACAGACAGAAATGATGGGAAAAAAAGGGTTTAGGGTTACAGTTACTTTGGTGAAACAATCCTACATTGTTAACTTACAGATTTATGTTACACAGGCGCAACAGCACACACGTGTCTTGCCAGGATATTATCACGCCTTGGGCAAGTCAAGCTTTATGTCAAAAGCTGAGCACAGAAATGGCAGAGACGCAGTATCACAAGCATCATCAGTTCTTGAGCTGCTCAGTGAGATGACTCTCCTACAATCTCAGAATCAGCTACTTCCAGAGTAAATCTAAAGTAGTATATTGCTTTTCGGCTTTTAATGCCTGTTAAGAGATGGATGAGAACCCAGACCCTTGGAGAGAAAGGTCTGCAAGGAGGGACCCCTGCTTCTCTCAGTTTCCTTTGCCTTTTTTTTTTTTTAAATTGATGCATATGAGGACAAATTAATAAAATACATACAGAGTAGGAGCGCTTTGCCCCCTTTCTGCAGAAGAACAAATAACTGCAGTAGAGACAGCAGTAATCAAAAACACGCCTGAGAAAATAACAGCCGCAAAAAGCAAAAGTCATATCAATTGCTTAGGCCTCTCTGCACACAGAAGCTAAGTGAGGTGAAGCGAGAAGGTTTAATTCTCTGAACTGACTAGAATTAAACAAAAAAGTCATCTAAAAAGCAGGAGATAAGGTCCTAAAAACCTGGCTGCAATGCACACTGTCACACCAACTTTAAATTTACTTTTTTCATCTGTTGTCCCATTTCTAACCCAAAGGGCAGGTGCTCACCCCTTCCTTTTCCATTTCTTTCCCACATAAGGATGACTCCCAGCATGTGCCCCTTGCAGGGGATGCCCAACATGAGCCAAATTTAGAAGCCGGCTCAGTCCTGGTCCTTGCTCCAACACCAAAGGAGGCAAGAGAGCTTCAGCAGTGTATTGAGAGGTCCCTGAACATAACAAGAACATGAGGGGAAAATATCACATCAGCCTTCCCTGCCTTGTCACCACCCGACTGTTTCTCCCTTTGCAGAGGTAACTTTAAGGACCAGACACAGTACTGCGCAAGAGGCCATCTTAGCAGATACAAAGTCTGACAGCTCCAGAACAGACCCAGCAGAGGCTCTTCCAGGCTGGGCTAGGGCCCTTGACAGCCCAAAAATGTTGTAAAAACATTTTAAGCAGTACAAGAGAAAGCTTCCAAGGGCCGAGCTGACATCCACGAGGCATTTTGTAAGCAGCCTTTTCTGCTTCCATCCTCATTTACCAGTGGCAACAAGAAAACAAGACCAAATATAAAATTATTCTGACTGATGCCTGTTAATGGATCTGTCATACATGGAGACAATCCTGGAAATTATCCTTTCTCCATAGTGGCAACCCCCCTCTGGTACGGCTTCAGTCCAGGACCCTTAAGTTAGAGCGCAATTTCCATTTCTGTGAATGTTTACTGCATCAGCATCCCCATTCAGCACATACACACAGCACAGCGAACCCGGTCAACACTGAGCATTTATTCCCATGTATCTTGTGCCAGGCAAGGACATGACCAAATACCATGTTTCTAAAATTAATTCTGCTAATAAAGAGAGTTTAAATAAAGAGGTGCCACAACTTCACTTAACTTCAAAGCCACAGGCAGAAGTTGGCAGCAGTTGTTTTGATCAAATGTGTTATTCGCCCGGATTCACACTGAACAAAGCAATCTGTAAGGCACACCAGAACTGGAAAGTAATATTCAAACAACATCTCCCTCTCTCATTTTTAAACACGCAGTCAACACTGCTCCATTGAAATATTTTCCAAACAAAACAAACCTTGCAAAGATATTTTTTATATTTCTTTAAATACAATTTAAAACAGCTACACAAAATAAACAAACAGAACCTACTGGAAACCCTTCCTTTCAGCCCAACCAAAAAGCTTAGTTGGATCACATACAGTGGGTTGGGGGGCTTTTATTTTTCATTTCCTTCTCCCTCCTCAATTGTTTCAGCAAGGGAACCAGGGCAGAGAGATGGCAGGTTGGAGATGAGGAGGTTGGAGGCTATCAGTGGTGGAGAGCTTGGCTCTGTTGGGTGAGCCTGTCCATACTCTACATCGTCCCCTCTTTAAGAGCATGCAGACCTTGGCATTGCACTTACCAGTCATCATTTTCTGTGGCATCTTTGTGCTCCTGCCATACGAATGCCATCAACAACCTGGAAGGGGCTGGAAGCCCTTCCATGGTAGGCGAGTGCATTCAGAAATATCATAACAACTTCCTGAGGTCAGAAAGCTGAGGAACAAATCCAGGTCAGCTTGCCATGACCCAGAGCAGTGGCCGCTTTTATCGCCAATTAAGCAGCAGTGTATCTTTTCTCCCTGGCAACAGTAACTGCTTCTTTTCTGCATCCTCCTTAATGGTCTTGCACTGGACCAGCTCCTCAGTTTGCTAAAAGGAGATCTCAATGCTGTCTGCCACCCATCAAAGATGGGGCAGTTTCAAGGGATGCAATGATCTCTCCACCAGCATTAGAAGTACTTTATGCTCCAGAAGGCACACAGGCATCACACAAATGGAAGGAGTGCGAGACAAGGCTGAGAGAAGACACTTGTTCTTGTTTTTATCCTCACCTTGCCCTGTAGACATTCATCTCCTTCAGTTGCATCCTCCTATTATGTTCAAACACTGGACCGGGCCCAGATATCTGCACTACCCCACTGCTCCAGGGTATTCTCCAGTACTGTGCTAGGATTACACCCATGCCCCGCCACAAGTGGTATTTCTGTACATCAGCTGCATGAACCTTCAGGCAAAAACCTCTCCTCTTGCATGGGCTTGTTATCACAATGTGTTTGCATTTGCCTGCTAGCCACAGAATGATTGCACTGTATCTCACCACGGCTTGGTCATATTTCCCTAGGCTTATATTTTCCACTTATCAGAGTGGCTGGGATTACACAGCAGCTGACTTGGCAGCCCAGAGAAAACCAAATGGGCTGTTGACTCACAGCATTGCTGCAAATATGGCAGTCGAATGTTGGCAACCTCCTCTAGAATTGCACGTATAGAGAGAGTAGGTCCATACCTCCTGCACTTTGGGTTCCGGCAGCCCACATGTTCTTCTGCATTAGGTTTTCAGCCCTTCACTGGGTCTTTCAGTCAGCTTTCTCTCCACTCTCCCTCCTGGCTAACCTACACGCATCTTGTTGATTCACTGCTAGGGAATCTTTAATGTCTCCAGAAATTATGTGCTAGAGCCAGAGTTGTCAGCTATATAATGGAGCTAACTCGGCCTTCTCCTGCATCTTGGTTCTGGGCAACAGCTCCACCTGGGGCAAGGACACTCACAAACCCCCAGGCAGCCTTGGGCAGCATTCCCAGCAACAGCTTCTCAGTCATACCTTGGGATCATTGTTCTCCCGTAAGTTGGGAAGCAAATTTTATGGTTGTTTTCTTATCTTTATTCTCAAGGTAGGTCTGTGCACAGACTCATGTCTACCTTTCTCTATCACCCTCCTCCTGCAAGGGCATTTTGTTCAAAATGAAAGTTTTTTCATGTGCTTGAGATCTTGCATACAGCTCTTTAATTTAATTTGATGGTTATAAGCTGGGGGTTTTTTGTTGTGTTTTTTTTTTTTTTCTCCTTTAATCACACTTTTGTGTCGATGTATGGTTGGCAACAGTCCTGTTTTGAGTGTGAAGTTGGACTAATGATCTCCAGAGGTCCCTTTGAACCAGCACTGCTATAATTCTTGCCCCTTGTGGGTCTCATTGGCACCACTGTATCTACGCTTTGTATTCCAGATAATATCCCAAACTGAACAGTTACTTCAGGAACAGAATTAGCAAAGGCAGAGCTGCAACTACAGCACACACCCTGGCCATGTTCACAGGCTGCCTCTCTCTTGCTTCTCCTAGCCTGGCTTCTTTCCTCCCCGTACAAGGGAGGTTGCTATGGAGATTTCTTCAGAAACAAGGAGAAAAAGGGATACAAGAAATACAAAACACCAAGAAGGGGACAGAAGAGAAAATAAACGTAATGGTATGATAACTTTTGTGTTAATAAAACCATTTTTGCCCAAATCACCTAGAAAGCCGCTGATGAAGACACCAGATGCTCAAACTCTCCTGCTCTGCGGGCACATTCCTCATCACACTGCATGGGCTCTTCGCAGTGCTGGGAGCCCCTGCAAATAGCACCCCAGCAACATATGATGCTAAAGGAGACAGAGTTGGTATACACATGTGTGCATACATGCAAAAAGAGTTGGTAGATGACTTGGTGGAGGCAACTCAAACACACAGAGACAGCAACTCTGCACGTAGCCTCTCCCCATACAAACAGAGAGCTCACCACCCAGAACATCCAACCAGCACTGCTTTTATGTGCAACCTGCCTTTGATACGAGCCAGCTGCCCAAAATCAGGTAAAACCCAGATCTGGGTCCTGCGTGGTGGTGGTCAGGTAGCACATCAACACTAACACGCACAACTCCACATTACGTAATGGGGACCGCTATGTTTTATAGGGCCGCATCAGGCTGGGGAAGCTGAAAACAGCCATCTGTTGGGCAAACACTAGTGAGAAACACCATATATGCCTGCCCTACATGTCAGCCAAGGTGCGATCACATTGTCTCAGTGCATGTGCTCCTACGCACTTACAGGCTGCCATAAAAATATCTCCTGCGATCTTGTTCAAAGAGTCTGCAATACATCTTTCACATGTATGTGCTAGGTGGTTTATGGCTCTGTGTGGGTGTTCTTTTTGTCGTGGCTGTAAACCTGTGCTGCCTCCAGGATTAGGGGGACAGGAAACTCATGAAACAAAGTGGTCACAGCAACTAGACAGAAAAGGTCCTAAGACCTTTCCCCCCTCTTAAGAGTTGTTGAGAATGCCTTTAGTGATCAGTACTGGCTTTCAACATTTTCTTCAAGATGCCCACATTAGGTCTCAAAACCAAAAGAAACTTGTAGGCAAGACAAAGGGACAGGGGCAAAGCAAGTAAAGAGAAGAAATAATAAAGAAAAAAACAACTTGGAAAATACAGTGGCAAGTTACAACAGCTCCCTTCACAGCAGTACTCAGGGCTGTTCAATGATCCTGCAGTCATCTATCACCAACACACTAACAGGATGGAGAGAAGCAAGGTCTAAAAGATATTAGAAAATAGTTACTTGTAACTACACCAATTGCTCTGGTTTTCCAGATTATGCCTTATTTTAGCTCCTCAAAACAAATGCTAGCACCTGGTGGTTGTTTAGTGTTTTCAATTTCTCTGGATATTGACCTTGTTATTTTGACTTATTCCCAGCATATATGTTGGTAGAGCAACATAAGGACCTTAACTAGAGTCTGAAGACAAATGCAGTCCCTGGTCAAGCCTATTTTACACACTTACGTAGGCTCAGTTCCCACAGCATTTGAGTGTGTTTCATATTTTTCTGCCTGCCATGCAATAAGAGACAGAGCAGTACTCCTGCTCTCGCTTTATATACCAAGGTCTGAAGGGATTATGGTCCAGGTCCACAGGGAGTGGTCAGAAGAACGGGCATGAGCCTTGGTGCAAGGACTGACATGGGACTTCAGCCAGGAGCTGATGCTCACCCCTGTGCTCCATCTTCCCTACGAGCCTCAGTTTGGCAGCGCTGTCAGCATGTCCGATAGCTTCACTGCTGCCACAGCAGCATGTAAGCACCTTGTTCCCACTCATCAGCCATCTCAGTTGGCTTCTCAACACATGGAAATGAGTGCAAGCATCTCATCACTGGTCATAAGGAAAGTCTGTGCAAAAGCAGGATCCTCAGCTTAGCTCTTTTCGCTAGCCAGATGAAAACACTGGAAATGTTTGGGGAAGAAAAGTCACTGCTCTACCTCTCCCCTCACCTCCATGACAGCCCTCAAGACTGGTCAGAGTGCACACAGGCCACATTCTGCTGCAAGGCATACAGGTAAGCAGCCTACATGCATATGCCCAAAAGCACAAAGCCCTGTTAATAAGCATTATCCCTCACAAGTATTCCCACACCAAGGAAGTTCCTAATAATCCCTCTAGTTTTCAGCAAGGTCACTAAAAGATCAGATAAGATATTGACTTGACAGTAGGAGGAGGCGAGGCAGTTCAGCTCTGCAGAGCAGATGCAAGGCATGAATCCTTCGCTGAAAAAAAGCTACAGCCTGAAATGAAGGTACAACAGCAAGTCACATGTCTTCTTTAGCAACAACTGACCCATCACAGAAGCATCCTGATTTAGTCTCTACTCAGAGGCTGGTTACTACAGCACACTCCTTGGTGGGACAGCTTCCACCCAAGCAAAAGCTAAATATCCTCCTTACAAGCATGATATGAATATACCGAAAAAGCTTCTTCAGCTTGAAAGACACAACAGAGAGATATCTGTTTGAAATGTCTAACACTGGTAATGGTATGAAGAAGGTAAACAGGAAACAGTCATTCAGTACTTCTCATAATACCACAAATGAGGGAAGCCAATTAACTACACACAGTGGCAAGGTTCAAACAAGCATAGGGATGTATTTTTGCTCATAACATATCATGACCTTGGGAACGCACTGCCACAGGATAATGTAGAAGCCAAAGAGACATTCAAAGAACTAGACAAATTCACATAGTACAAGGTCCATCAGTGGCTGTAACCTGACAGACCAGATGTTTTCTCCAGATTAGAAAGTCTTTACAGCAGAAACAGAGAATGTATGCCAGGAGAACGATCACAGACTTGCCATTATTCTCATACTACTGTTCCCTCACCCCATCTGCTGCTAACTACTGCTGGAGACAGGACACTGGGTCAGCAAGTCTTCAGCCTGACCCAGTAATGCTTTCCCTTAGGGATGTTCTCACTGCTTGGAGCAGAAGAAAGAGTAAGTGAAGGTGCCATCTAGCATCCCCCTAACAAAAATGAGTATGATTGTGAGGAAGAGGGGGAAATTAGAGCTAATTAACATAAGTCAACTTCTACCCAGCTACTGTGCAGAGAAAACCTGGAGAAGTACATGAGTTATTCTCTTCTCCCCTGCACCCTATTGCTCTATTAAATAAGATATCATTACATCAGTGTAAAAGGTTATTTCCTAAAGAATAGATTTGCAAAGCTTCCACTGGCTTAACACCGCTTTCCCTGAACTCTATGTTAAAACTCCCGTTGAGTTCAATGATAGCATTGAATGGAGGTAGCAATGGCAGCAGGGGAGAACACATCTCATGCTAATCCTCCAACTAAAGCTAAAAATGACTAGGGGAAACATTCAACAGGAACCCAACACACATTACCTGCTTCTATCACTAAAACCTAAGGATTCAAACAGAACAAACAACTCTCCAATAACAACGTGCTGAAGTCAAGTGTGGTCACAGGAGCATGGCCTGGCTCATCGTTCACACAAAAGCAGTGGAAATGGGGGCAGACTGGAGGCCTCAGCTCCAGTATATATCCTTATACTCTGCTTTGGTGTAGTGTTAGTCCTGTTTTATATGGGAACATGACTTGTATAATATTATGTACGGGTCTGTATTTGTGCATCCCACCAAGTCACTGACTTTCAAGTCAAGGAAAAGAGATTTTGCTAACGATTAACTTCTTAACTGTTTGGTAAAAATAGTAATAAGACAAAAGAGAGAAACTCTACTAGCACAGAAGAAGCTGTAGTTTCAGCTCAGCCCATACTAGACACCACAGCAATCCAGTATACTCAGTACTTTGCTAAGCTACTATCTTCTAGCTCCCATAGGTGGGCACATATGGCAACGAGCAACACCTACTTAATCCAAAGACTGTATTCAAGTCTCTAGATATCCCACCACAACAGAAGTCGTCCAGTCAAAATAAGGGTGGGATCTTGCTCTGCTTTCCAGTCACCAAAAAACCTTTCCCAGCCCATCCCCTGACTCCAACCCTGCAGGAACCAACCACCTCTAAATCCCTTCTTCCTGGATGTGGACCAGCATCCTCAGGTTTAATTATAAAATAAATATTGATCAAATCCAGCCCATCCCACACCCAGGCAGATGGCGCAGCTGTTGAACAGCTCTGTCAGTGCATACGAAGAATTAATTGTGCTACCGGTCCTTCAGTAAGCGCACGGAGAAGTTACATTTTAACAGTCAAATTAATTTCAATACTTCATTTTCTTCTTGCCATTTTAAATCACCATAAAAAAATACAATATTTCTGGAATATAATAAAACACTTTCCCATGATCTCTAGCACGGTTCTATTAATACACATCACTCTGCTTTTACAGCTTCACCCAGCAAGCCTCACGTGAGATCCACACAATGATTCAGGAAAGGTTTGCCCTCGCTCCCTCATAAATACCAAAGGCACTTTTCTACCACATTTTCATCAAATCTATAGCTTGCATGTAAGTAACTAGGTATTACTTTACACAGCACTCTGTCGTTCAAGATTTGCCTACTAAAAGAGGAAAAAGGCTTACCAAGTGGCATGCATTTATAATGCCATTTTATAAGTGTTTAAATTATTTATATAAAAATATATATAACACATTGAAAATAAAGAGCTGTAGTGAAATACAGTAATGGCCCGGACAGACACAATCACAGGGCTATTTCAGAAAGTAGCTGCCAAGGTCCTTGAGTAACATAGCCAATGAAGAACCATCAGAGGAAGAAAGTCACTAAAACAATAAATTATTGGATCAAAAAGGCTTCACTGCAGCAAGGAAATAAAACCAAAGAAACCTGAGAAGAGTCACTTTGCTTAGCAGAAGTTGCCAAAATCGCGTGACATACAGCAGCATCCAGCTGAAAATATTATCTAGGCCTGAATAACTGGTTACTGCACTCCCTCTTCTCCTATCCTAAAGGACACTGGAATGGCAGCTTTCAGCCTACTGGAAATTTCTGTACCATTGTATTTTAGGGTGTTGAAAAATACATGTCTTCTAAAAAGTAACAAGGTGATCTCTGAAACTTAGTGTGGGGGGTGGTAATAAAAAGATAAAAAAATATTAAAAAGGGAAAAGCAAAAGCAAGAGAACCACCACCTTCAGCCTGGTCCAGGACAGCATTTCCCAGACCAGGCACCCTGAATTACCAGACCATTTCTGTCTACACCTCTCTCCAGGTACACAGGTTACATGAATGACACTCATCTCCTTGTCTGCAGAACAAACACTCAGGAGCTGCCTCCACTGTGTGGAGGCAAGGGCAAAGTGACTTAGGGGCTAAAATTGTAGCTGTGAAAGTCAACCAAAGCTTTAGCAGCTTATTCCACAGCCGTTCCAAGCCAGTGAACTGCCGATCCGCAGACCAACAAGACTTCAAGGGTGCGAAGACCTTGTGGAACAAAACTGCTCAAATTTTCAGGGCAGGGTTATTTGCATGCTGAGATGAAGAGAAGCAACATAAGTGTTTGAAAAAAGTAAGGTTTCTTCCTTCTGTCACTTTCTACTCACCATTTTACAATGTGGTTTAAAAGATGTAAAAATGATGATTCAAGAACTGTCACATTTCCACTAAAGCAAAAACTGGAACATCTATACCTGCGCTGCTGCCTCCTGTGCCTGTTAGCACGGAGGGGTAGCCCCAAGGCTAGCAAGCTGCAGGCAGCTGTCGGAGACCACCTCACACAGCAGGACAGCCCAGCATGAATGAGCAGAAAGCACTGTCAGCTGCAAGAACAGGACCTGCTGCCTGGCTCTGGAGCCCACATCCAAAGATGACCCAGCAAGCAAGGGCTTGAGGAAATCGGCTTTCCCCTATATTTCTACCTACAAATGGGAGAACATGGCTAAGGCCAAGCCTTGGTTGCACCAGCCTACCAGAGACCTACAGGTTACTGCAGCTGGCTGTACTTCTGCTATCCCCACCTGAAGACACCACCTATCAGGTGTCTTCTTTGTAAAGCCTTTTTGATCAAAAGCCAGCTTTTAAAAATACTCTTTCTAGGTAAGAGTCAGTTCAATTTCACTCTACCACAAGAGTTGACTTCAAAAACAAGCAGGAAAAGTTCAGGCTACCCCACCAGTATTTCAATTTCAAGGACAGCAGCTTTTCTGAAAGAAACGTGAAAGGAACATGTGCATGCATGCACCCTGCAGGGCCGGCCAGGTGTACAAATGCATTCTCTACAAGATAATCATTTACGAATTACCCAATATAGCATAAGTGTGTTCCATGACAGACAACACAGTATAGTAACAAAAAGTTTACTACTACTACTACACCAGATTTCATCATTTTTCCTTGCTACAAAAAAAGCGTACAAAACTACCTATTTTTATGTTTTGTTTAAAATCAAAGTTCTGTAAGGCATTAGTGGTTTAACTTCAAGTTATACCGGCACTTGGTAATACCAAAAAGTTAGGAAAAAAACACAGAACCTAATATTTTATTCTAGCATAACATGCACCTGTTTTGTACTTGACGCACACGTGGATTAAGAAAACACACGTCAGATTGGTGCTGTTCAGTATGTACAGACCCCAGAAGAGCTGGCTGAGAATGTTCTGACAAAACTTGTTCTTCAATCAGAAAATGGTGATTTGTCAGAACTAAATCTGTTCACGGAGAGGGGGGGAAACTTTGAGACATCTTTTTGGGAAAAGAAAAATGCATATAAAACAAAAACTTCCAAGCTGTCAAAATGTCCAACTTGAACATCTTCTAATTGAAGAGATTAAACTAATGGTGAATGCTTTTCCATTTCCAAGCATGCATTAACCTTTTTTTCCAATCAAGTTTAAGAATATTGAAATTAAAATGCAGTGCTTCCAAATACTGTAAATCCAATATTTTCACTGATGAGTTCTCATGCTCTTTTCCCCACTCTCAAATTATACATAAATTAAATTTGATAAACTAACATTCCAGTCAGGACGGGACAATTTTCCTTTCTTTTCCCCTCAAAATCATTCCAGCGTGATCAAGAAAAGTCTCTTTTTCCTCTGGCTTTTCCCAGCAGAGAGGGAGTCTGCACTGTCACAGTCATGCACACAGCCAGAGTCTACTGAGTTCCTTTAGGATTAGATTTTATAGAACAAACCATCTCTAATGAACACTAAACATGAGAAATAGAAGGCAGTGTAAGAAAAACAACCATGTTTATGATAAATTTCAATTTCTTAGAGAACATAAGAAAAAAATCCCCATTGCCCACGGCAAAATCTTGCCGCAAACCATACATTGTAGGAACTAGCTGTGGCATAGGAAAAGAGATTTCTGTTTTTATTCTGTTGTTGTTGTTTGAGGAGGGGGGGATTGGTTTCTGGTGAAAGTAACCTCTCTGACAACAACTGCAATACAACACAAACCTGGACTCAGGTGAAGCACTTATAGCAGCAAAACCATCAAAACCTTTTTCCTCTAAGCTAAAATTACCACTGCCATTTTCACCCCATGCTTCTGACACTTGAGACATCTGAAAAGAATCTTCCTTTCCAGCTCCCATCAAACTCTGACTCAACTGGGAAAATCTGAAATGCAAGCTTCTACCTGGTTGTTCTCGATGAGGACCATATGGAGAAAAGACAGCACTCCCAGGAGGTTCTTGCAGAATTTTATTCCCTTATCTGAAAGGTTTTTTTCACATCAAATAGTTTAATAATTTCTTCCTGCATTTGGAATTCACCTAGTTGCAAAGTTGTAAGACAGGGCACACCATAACACCAGCATTCAAAAGTTTGCCAATTAGGGGAGCACAAGTTATCAGAAGTGTAGTGATCATCACACCCATTAAAGCCTGGCTGAATGGGTTTACAACAGCCATATTAACAATTTATTGCCTTTTTTAACATAATAAAATGTGACATGGCATAAGCAGAGCTGATGGTGAATACCTGAAGACCAGTTTCTGCAGACAACCTTTAGGGTGGACAACATCAGCGAGCTGTGGCACGGGAGTCAGCTCCTGAGACTGACAGTAACGGGCAACTCCAGCAGGTCACAGCTGCTGAGCACCTAATTGCTACTTGAAAACCTGAGTCCTGGGTTATTAATGTTACCACTGATAAACTCTCCCTTGTGCTTCCCCCCACAGCCATTATTGCTTTTATTATAGTTTTGAAGACACAGTCTGTGCTATTTATATGATGAGCATCACATTAAACCTGTTTTTAATAAATGCACGG
>NW_009269997.1:1119356-1145526 GCF_000687185.1 Egretta garzetta
CTGGTTACCTCCCTTTTAGCTCCGCAACATCCCCTCCAGCTCTAAGACTACTGTGAATCTACGGTACCAGCTGTGCCAAAGCATTCAGTTCGAGCATACACTTCTGTACTAGTGCTTTCTGTCAGGAGAAAAGACAAAGTTTCAATCTCATCAGGGAAATGAGATCAGCCATTACTTCAAGCTTTGCCTCATACGTTAGCAATGCCCTCACTGGTTTGCACTTTGCCTGGGGCAAAGTCCAGACACTTTCTCTCAGCTGAGCATAGGGCAGAACAACCAAAAAATACTGGGTTTATTAATAGCAACCCGTTACCTAATCAATGCCATGAAATAAATGCAGACAGATTTCAAACTTTATTCAGGACCTACTTGGCATGTAAAATCATCTGAAGCACAAATGTTGGTTAAAATGAGTATATCCTGGCTGCCACTTGTGGCAAAGTAGATAAGCCATAAATGTCCCCTTAATGTCATTTATCTCCAAAAACCTGCACATCTCCAGAGACAGCTGCAATTTCAATTCTTTACCAATTTCACTCCCCAGATGCAGCAGACGCTTGCAAGTGTGATTCAACTCTTGACAAGCAGCTTGGTTTAAAAAAAAAAAAAAAAAAAAAAAGGCATGGCATATGAAAATCAGCCCAGGATACATCTTTTTTGCACATCATTGTAAGTAATAGAAGTTCTTCAGGAAAATTAAACCACAGTTGTTGCTGTACATTTTGATGGCATTTATTAGAGCTGCACAAGTATAACTAATCATCCATATACATAAAATTCAGTAAGCCATGTTTTCTCCAACGCAGCAGCAGCAGAATAGCCACCTTTGCTAGCTCCAATTTGCTAGCAGGAATTTTTAAAATATAAGTGTAGCAATATTATTGTCACCAGGAAGGTGATGTTACAGTACAATAACTTAGTCAAAGCAGGTGAAATCTTTACCATCAAAAAGAGCATTTCTGTTCAACAGATTCCTGAACAACCAGATATTGCATTCTCTCTAAGAGCTGGACAGTTGATGCAAAGCATGCTTTTTCTTCCTCGTTGCCTCTGGAAGCCGCGCCTATCATCTCTGTCACCTGCTGAGACTACTGAGCTTGAAAAAAACATCTGCATCATGACCTCTCGTACAACACCGACATTACAGGAAAAACTAAACCCATACATAGCTTAGAGCTGGTATTTTTAAAGAGTTTTTGCTCTATTGAATGTTGAACATAGATATCCACAAAAGTACTGAAGTTCTGACTTCTTTCTTACTTCCTAACTTCCTACAGATTCCAATGTCAGCTGAAGCACTTAATTATTTTTTTCTGGATCCAGCTGTTGCTCCCTTAAACCTCCCTAAAAATCCTTGCCTGAGTAGGAGTTGTGTGCCTGATCAGTAGGCAGCTCATATTGCCTTGTGTACAGCTCCCCTTATGCTAAGGGACTGCAGCTGAAAAAAACTGATATATGCAGAGAGTCTATCTCCTTTCAGGCTATGTGCACAGCTTCCCTAAACTCCCTCTCCAGCAATGTAAGCCTTACAGATAGAGCAATGCTTGTGTTCACATTAACATACCTAGCGGTTAATATCAGAGCCCAGTAACTTTTCAACACGCTACTCCCCTGTTGCCCCAAGCACACCTATAAAAAATGTTAGGCTCTCAAGTTGAATCCAAATGCCTACCAAATTAATGTAGCTGTCATTTATCTCAATGCTTTTGACATTAATATGGCACTCCAGCATCCTGCCAGTGATATAATGCCAATAGGATCAGATCTTGTTAGGCAGGGATGCAAGGAACAGCATTTCATGAATTTTTTTAATGACCTTCAGTATTCCCCCCCAATCCAGGCTATTTCATCAAAACTATAAAAAAGGACAAAGTTTCAGCAAAGGCAGAGTTTAGCCACTCTGCTGTTCTCTTCCCCTGTTACTCTCACCACAACTGTATTGCCATAAATTTCTGTGGCACCTTCCCAAGCAAATAAAGATTACCCAGATGACACTTTATGCCCCAGAGAACTTAATTTCTGACATATCTTGAGAAAAAGACCAACAATTCAAGCATGAGAGGGCAAGGGGCCACCCTGGAGACGAGGGAAGAGACTGATGGCAGAGCAAAAAGGTACAGAGAAAAAAAAGGCATGGCATATGAAAATCAGCCCAGGATACATCTTTTTTGCACATCATTGTAAGTAATAGAAGTTCTTCAGGAAAATTAAACCACAGTTGTTGCTGTACATTTTGATGGCATTTATTAGAGCTGCACAAGTATAACTAATCATCCATATACATAAAATTCAGTAAGCCATGTTTTCTCCAACGCAGCAGCAGCAGAATAGCCACCTTTGCTAGCTCCAATTTGCTAGCAGGAATTTTTAAAATATAAGTGTAGCAATATTATTGTCACCAGGAAGGTGATGTTACAGTACAATAACTTAGTCAAAGCAGGTGAAATCTTTACCATCAAAAAGAGCATTTCTGTTCAACAGATTCCTGAACAACCAGATATTGCATTCTCTCTAAGAGCTGGACAGTTGATGCAAAGCATGCTTTTTCTTCCTCGTTGCCTCTGGAAGCCGCGCCTATCATCTCTGTCACCTGCTGAGACTACTGAGCTTGAAAAAAACATCTGCATCATGACCTCTCGTACAACACCGACATTACAGGAAAAACTAAACCCATACATAGCTTAGAGCTGGTATTTTTAAAGAGTTTTTGCTCTATTGAATGTTGAACATAGATATCCACAAAAGTACTGAAGTTCTGACTTCTTTCTTACTTCCTAACTTCCTACAGATTCCAATGTCAGCTGAAGCACTTAATTATTTTTTTCTGGATCCAGCTGTTGCTCCCTTAAACCTCCCTAAAAATCCTTGCCTGAGTAGGAGTTGTGTGCCTGATCAGTAGGCAGCTCATATTGCCTTGTGTACAGCTCCCCTTATGCTAAGGGACTGCAGCTGAAAAAAACTGATATATGCAGAGAGTCTATCTCCTTTCAGGCTATGTGCACAGCTTCCCTAAACTCCCTCTCCAGCAATGTAAGCCTTACAGATAGAGCAATGCTTGTGTTCACATTAACATACCTAGCGGTTAATATCAGAGCCCAGTAACTTTTCAACACGCTACTCCCCTGTTGCCCCAAGCACACCTATAAAAAATGTTAGGCTCTCAAGTTGAATCCAAATGCCTACCAAATTAATGTAGCTGTCATTTATCTCAATGCTTTTGACATTAATATGGCACTCCAGCATCCTGCCAGTGATATAATGCCAATAGGATCAGATCTTGTTAGGCAGGGATGCAAGGAACAGCATTTCATGAATTTTTTTAATGACCTTCAGTATTCCCCCCCAATCCAGGCTATTTCATCAAAACTATAAAAAAGGACAAAGTTTCAGCAAAGGCAGAGTTTAGCCACTCTGCTGTTCTCTTCCCCTGTTACTCTCACCACAACTGTATTGCCATAAATTTCTGTGGCACCTTCCCAAGCAAATAAAGATTACCCAGATGACACTTTATGCCCCAGAGAACTTAATTTCTGACATATCTTGAGAAAAAGACCAACAATTCAAGCATGAGAGGGCAAGGGGCCACCCTGGAGACGAGGGAAGAGACTGATGGCAGAGCAAAAAGGTACAGAGAAAAAAGATGTTACCCAGGTGTTTTTGCACAAAAGGCAGCTGGAAAGAGGAGGGGAGGAGGTAAGGAAGAAGAAAGAAGTGATTCAGTGACATACAAAGCAGGAGGAAATACGAATCTCTACCAAAACACAGGAAGAAAAAGAAAGCCAGTGAAGAGATTGATGAGAAGACGCAAGTGTTGTGAATGTGGAGAGCATCCTTGTGTGTCTCACTCAAAATGTCAAGACAGTCTCAGAGCATCCACGGCACATTTAACTCCTGGCACAAAGGGTTTATCGTGACCTTGACTGTGCAGATATGTTTAAAGGACCATGAGCTTCTAACATTTTAGAAGACAAAACAAGTCTTTTGTCGAAACAATAATACTGCAGTCCATTGCATTCTCCTTCTGATTAACTCCAAGCCTTGCTCCTGCAGCTCCTTCTTTACCAAATTATTTACTAAGTGCATTAACATAAATGGAACCAGAAGATTTATTTTTAATTAAAAAAAGAGAGAAAGAGACCTAAGCACACTGTTAATATTGCCAATGTCTTTCATGACTTCATTAAAAAATAAATTTTAAGATTCACCTTTAGTAGCTATTGTAATAGAGCTATTTTTATTGACTCAGTGAAATTCCTTTCACATTCCTTTTGCTATGAGAGTGAAATGTAAAAACAGATCTCATTTTTCTAAAGCAAAGATGTCCTCCAATAAGGAAGCAAAACAACTAAATTATTTAACTGCCATGTATAGAAACAGTGAAAGGAAAATTAAATCATTAGCCTTCTTCAAAACAGTAAAAGAAAGCAATGCCTCATCAGATACTTACTTCTTCAGCTACCAATGTTGCACTAATTACATTCAGAAGCACACAGCAAGATTATTAGGAGAATACGAGGCATTTTCTAGCACTTTTAAAATTGGACTTGTTTGCCTCCCAGGTCTTCCTGCGCTGCTTGAGTCCTCCCAATAGCAAACACCTTCCCAGCTCTTAGAGGGCACCAAACTGCAGTGATCCCTGGACCTAAGGGATGAGGTCAGAGTTGCCTCCGGGGATCCAACCCAGGTATTAAAGTCAAAAGAGCCACACAGCATGTGAAGAAAACTGAGCCACAGAGTACCAAAGACATGTATTTTATCTCCCCTTCCGTTATCTCCCTTCACTCCTTCTGGCAGTCAAGAGAAGGAGAAGACAACGTGGATGGATGTGATACACCACCAACACAATGTGGGCTCTCTACCACAAAGTTCAAATAAATGGCACATTTCAGAAGCTGCTTCCCAGTAATCCAGGCTTCCCAACACTTACCATGCATGTAAACTGCTATTTACACCTACTCAAAGAGCGTCTCCATGTCCCAAAGCGCCAAACAATGAAACCGAGAGCTTTCAGCTAATCCAACACTTGCTGTACAAAGGAGTGCTAAACTGTAACTGCAAAATTCTAAGCAGAATTAATATGTTTTCCCCCTGAAGAAGAGTGAGTAGCAGAAACAAAAGGCTATTACACTTTAGATAAATATATGAGGGATTATGATGTCCTTTTAGATATAAAACAGAGTGAAAACATAATTTCTTTCAAGGACAGTAATTCAAATAAGCAAAATTTGAGATTCTGTTTCATTTGATACCCACATCTACATTTCATTGCAACCTATTAAGCATAGAAGGCTAAAACCTTCCATTTGTCAAGGAAGTCAAGAGCGAGAACATGCAGGTTACATCTCTTTAAAAAAAAAATAAATCTCACATTAATGTTTTCATTCCTTTTATTGTACTACCTACCCCATCCTCCTCCCTGTCCGCATTGCAGAGCAGAACCAGCTATTTAAACAATGACCCAAAATCTTCTAAGAGCTCATTAGCATGTTCGTCTGTGCATGTCAATCCAGGTATGCTGATGTGGAAGACAGCAGGAACTGTGCCACAGGGAGCGTTTCGCTGGCAAGCCCAAAGGGTGACAGGGTCCCATCGGAGGGAGTCCCTGCCAGCTGGGCCCAGCGGCACAGCACAAGGCCCTGCCTCCATGGCATTTGTAACTTTATAGGAGAGATGACCCAGGCGACCAGGTGCTCTCCAGATCATCTTTTGCCATCTCCTTTGGGGATTTTGGCTCCGTGCCACTTGATGTAGTGTTAACTGTCACACCGAGGCCTCAGAGCAGCTGTCAATCAGCAGCTGCAAGGCACAGCTCACCCGGGCAGAGCACAGCCAAGCAGAGATGCCTCCAGGTACCACTGGTCACGCAGGCTTTTTGAAGTAAAAACCAAGTATCTCCAAATGTTGTGTGTGCAGCAGTGGGAGCTCCTCCAAACCAACACAAGATTGTCTATCCGAGCCCATCACCACAGTCGGTGCAAGCCAAGGCACGTTCCTCTGATGGACGAACGCGCGGCAACGTGAGAATACGATGTATGCAAGACAGAGTAAATGCTGCCAAAAAAAAGTATCAATCCCAACACTAAGATTACAGTTATACTAGCAAATTAAATAAGGCCAGGACACTGTCACAAACGCTAGCGCATGATCATCTGCATACAACCTGCTAGTGCTATTCCTGGCAGGGGTTTCAGCTCCAGCAACAGCTTTCTCCCAGCATCTAGGTAAGGCAAAGGGCTTAGGACGGGACAGGGACCATACTCAGCCAATCAACTGGAGGCAGCTACCCTGTTTTGGAGGGTTGCATTTGTATATACAGCCTGGCCACATCATCCATCTCGGAGCTACAGAAAATAGCATTATAACCAAACTGGAGCAAGGCCTCCAGTCATCACAGTTCATTTGCTGGGCAAAGAGCAGAGCGCATCTGACTCTCATACCGGTCCTTGCAGTATTGCCAAGTGTTTGGATACTACTACGGCAAAGGCAGATTAAGACCCTGAAGCACACTGAACAGGTTTGTTGTCCACAAAAAAGGTGCAATCTGATCACTCCTGCCCAAGAATGAACAAGAGAGCAATTTCTGGGAGTAGAGTATCTAAGAGATATACTGCAGAGGGTCTGGTTTAACACAATTCCCAGTCAAGCAGGCAGACAACCTAAAGCAGCCTCCAGATTATACCAGCCATGCACTTACAGCATTTATATTCTGTTTATACAAGGGAATTGTTTTCAGCAGGTCTCATTATTTAAAATCCTTCAAACACCCCCATGTAATGCAGCGAGAAAGGTTAAAGTTTCATTCCCCCAGTGAATTCTCGATGTAATCTGACAACGGTAAAGCACTGTTCTTGCTCATCAGGTTAAATACAGACCCTGCCGCATCACTGGAGATGCTGTGGACACCAGGCTCTCCAACAGTCCACCACATACATTTTGGCACTACCTCTCCGTGTGTGTGTTTCTTGAAAGAGATGGTTTGCAACAGCTTTTATAAAATGGTAGCACTGTAAATGTTTGTCTCTGCTTCCCCAAGCACAAACTGTACTCACTTCCCCCATCACACAGATAAAGTGACCCAGAACAAGCCTTGAAAATTTGGAATAATGGCTGTAATCCTCAGAGTTTGATCTTGTGAGACTCGAGCTGCCCAGAGCTCCCATATAAGCCATCCAGCAATGAGATTACTCTGCTTCTGGCAAAGGATGCTTTATAGCACCTCGCAGGACTGAGCTCTGCCTAGTCTCTTGGATCCATAAGCCATGTGATGTGGCTTGTCTAAATCACTAACCAAAATCAAATCTGACCAAATCATGCACTGTAAGTGTGACAGCCAAACAGAGCCTTTCATCTCAAATAATATGACAGCAGCTCATAAGCAGGAGTGCTAGTGCAGCATTTTAAAATAGATTTTCATACTGTACAACAGCCACAGGTTGGGAAATCATCACCAAGGGCTTATTCCTGCAGACTTCTGCAGCTTGCCATGGTACCAACAAGGAGGAAAGTGTGTATGATGGCCTGCCTGCTTCCTGCCATCCTACACATGCACCTCCATGGATGCCACACACATCGAGAGCCCCCTGTGCAGCCCTAAGAAGTGCTGGAAACAATGCTATCAAGAAGGAAGATCATCCCAATATTTCAGATTCTCCTGCCCAGCCTCTGCTCTTCCAAGTAGTATGGGTGCAAAGAAGAGCCCTTACGAGCGTGGAGAAGAGGGGCTGAGCTCTGCTTATGCAGAGTAAACCCCTCTGTACTTAGAGCTGACGCAGCAAGAATATAAATGCAGACAGAGAAAAGCAAGACTGCATTTTCAAACAGCAATGGCAAACTTAAGACTTCTAAAAGGAGAGGTGGGTAGAGAAGTATCATCAAGAATGTATCAAGGCCTAAATCAGCATGTAAGGGCGGCTTTAATCCGGCAGTTAGCCTGAAATAGCACAAGATCCAGTCACCAAAACCACAAGATGTCACATCGAACGTCTGCTGTTGCAGCTCTTTCATTCCCATCACTACCCAACAAAGATAGAGCTCAGTTGAGCACTTCTATGTGCACAGCGACTGCCTCTCCAAAATGTATGGCAGGCACACCGGCAGGTCTGATGAGTTCCTGGGTAAGAGGCAAGAGAGAGGTGAGACGAGACGAGGATTCGCCTGTTATTTGATGTTGGAGATGCAAGGCCTAAGGCTGTGTGTTTCTGAACAGTCGTTCATACGTGATTGCAGTTACTGTGTATAATCTTCCACAATAATATCCACAATCAGTGGTGGTGTTGATGTTAATTACTTAAGTTTAAATACAAAACATAATGAGATGCTGTAATTCCATTTTCAGACAGTTCTACCCTGAACATTAAACACTATTCAGCTTATAAAAAAATATAACTTTAGCACAGTCATCTTAAGGGACTTGCATGTTTTAATCATCAGTTTTAATTAGGCTAAAAAGTAGAGTATAAATCAAGGCCCTTTCTGAGGCACTCTCAAAAGGCACAAAAAAGGTTCCATTCTTTATTTCACTGAAGTGCACATTATGCTAAGTGTTAATGAGAGCAAACGAGAGTAACTGAAATCAGCCTCCTGCTAATTTTCATAATTTGTAGTGGAACACTTTTCTAATTAATAATAGACTTCTAGAGACATCTATGTTGACAAATACACACAGGCCGCACTCCTTTACCTTTCTGGCATCTCCCCTTAGTGCTGATGTACACGTAATGGTGCTTTCATACCTTTTTTCCTACAAGCTGGTTAGCATCGAGAGCTTGCATTTTCCCATGACTCTTCTGATTGCACCGCACTGTCCCACTGTTTGGGAGTCTACATTAGAGGATACTGGTATTTCAAGACAGAGGAAGCCAACACAGTTCTGCATTCAGATACACACTGAAACAAGTGTACTTTGCATCCAGTTGTACCATTTTTGTAGGAAATAATACATTTTAGAAAAGTATATTATCATTCAGGTTTGAATTTCTCTATCTCTAAAGTCTACAGCTTAATTGCGTTGCTTACAAGGCAGTGGCCGTCAGTTGACACATCAGTCCAAGTCAGCCAAAGCTACCAAGTATATCATGGAAGGATCCATTTGTGTGCCTTTAGTACCCATGGACACCGGAGATAATTGCTCAGACACTGCAGGTTGTGAAAGCCTTTGGGGCCTCCTGCTGCTCCCCATCCATTCTTCTGGTTAAGTCACTCTAACCAACTTTGTCTTACAATAGGCTTAGAAGAATGCTAAAAAGTGAAGGGCAAATCACCTCATAAAATGCAAAACCCATGGAGGTGAGGCACCAGAGTGCTTGCTATCTCTTTGCCATAGGAGTCCAACACGACACACAAATGGTTCTTGTGCACGTAAAACTTGTCTTCCTGCAAACACCAGCCTTAGCAGTCAAGGCTGAAAAATAGTCTGTAGAGTAAGCAAAAATACCATTCACTTTTCCTCCTCAGATGTATTTGGTTCTAGCTATTGCCCAGTTATAATCTGTTTATTGTGTTCTAGCGTGTAGCATGCTCTGAGCTGATGAAAAAGTTGTCTACCATCCACTACTTGTTATTTATACAGTCTGCATGCCTTTGCTCTGGCTCCCCAAAACCTCATATACACTGACATCAACAAATGGCATCAAACACTAATAGGTGGCAGCATTCATTTACTAATCTACCCCATGATGTCAAACCAACTGAACGTATTCCTCAGCGTTGCCCACATCAGCACAGGCCTAAATTTGAAAGCATTTGCCTCACCCTCTTAAGACAGGCAATTTCATTTCATTTTAATTTATTTTAAAACCCTGTAATCTCTCAGAGCTCATCACTTTTCTTAGCTGTTCCAGCCCCCTGACCCAGCTCACGTTTCTGCCACACACACCAGCAGCCCTTCAAGGAGCAGCAAGAGCGACAAGCGGCTAGGCGAGAGAGGAAGGGCTGCACTGAAGAAGAGTAAGGTGGCGGCAATGGGGAAGAAGGCAAGGAGCATGAAAAGTAACTGAAGGGTTAAGATTTGTGTGTGCAATAGCCCAGTCCTACCAGCTCTGTAACAGAGATTTTCCTATTATTTAACTGCATCCACTATCAACCTTGTGTCCTTTACAGCCTAAGCCATTACTTGTGCAACTTGTGTTAAAAAAGATGCAGGCAGGGACTCCAGAGAAGTAAGTCTCTCTCCACTGACCACAACCCTTAGTACACAACCCTAATTTTTGTTAAGTTAGAGTAGCATGAATCTCACAAGAAGCAAACAGGAAAGCAAAAACAAAGCCTACTGTGAGAGAGAACTTCATAGATACACGCACATCACTATTTGTAGTCACCTAAGTCAAATTCTTACTTGTCTTAGAGAAGAAGCAACTTTAAGTCATGTCTTCAAAAGACTCCCTGTACTAGATTCAGGGCAATACAGGGGTTTTTTTAGTTTTAAACAGAAGTTGAAAGTCTAAGGTAATCAGGCAGGTAGGACTTTTAAGAAAAAACACTAAATATTACAAGGCATGCCGCAAAATATCACGAGATATAAGTCAACGATGCCAACTTCAGTGATGGAGGAGATGAGTTTTTTTCTGCCTAATATATGGTTGTGGGGTTTTTTGTTTGGTTGGTCAGTTGGTTTTTTTTTTTTTCATTTAAATAGTCTAGTCACCAAAAAGCAGTTCTAAGGTCATCAAGTACCTTCTGGAAGTTTATTTTGAAATAATCTAGGAGAATGTTAGACTGAAACATTATTTAAGGAAAAAAACTAAAAGGGGAAAATTAAAACATTTCACTTGGACTTGTGATGAAACAGTTTAATCTGAGCTGGTTTTAGTTAAGAGTTTTCCTCTTGGTTAGAAGTTTCCCCTTAGAAAATTGACATCCCCATCCTCAAATGATTTAAAAGAAATAACTATTTTTCTTCATATATTGTTCAAATTTCTGGCCTGGCCATCAAGCATACAAATCACATTTTTCATGTGGGTCTGTTTTTCTCCATCCACTGAGGGCAAATGAAATGTAAGAGGTTTCCAGGAGCCCTCACAACGATACAGAGTTTTCTTAACAATCACATATTGAATACGTCTACAGTAAAACTCAGCCAACAGCTGGCTCTGATAGGAAAAATCATGCTGCAGTAGGAAAAATGTCAAACCTCAAAATAGGATTTTATTTTTTTTAAATCATGAGTCAAGTGAATTATTCCCTGCATGAAAGTCTTCAGCATTTTTATAGATTGTCTTTAATGTCAAGAGTTTCAGAAACTATTTGCATCTTAGCAGGGATCTATGCGCATACACTGTTTCTGATGATAACCCTGCTTGCTATTAAACTAGCTGATCCAAAATTAGGCAAATACTTAATAAGAGCCATTAAGGGCAGAATTTGCTTAAAAAAAAAAATAAGTTTCCTGGACAATTTTCTTGGACATACCCAAGATCATTCTCCACAGAGGTGGCAAGGGAGTAGGGGATAGCTTAGACTTTACCAAGCACTAGGATGCAATGAACGACAAGGTTGGGTTTAGCTGTTTTTATCTCAGTTCCTTGGGGAAGAGTATCCCCGATACCATATGCCTCTCCCATCTCTAGTGGTGCACACAAAGACCAGCTGTTGCTCCTCTTTTGATATCACTCTGTAACACTGTCACCAAAATGGGGAAGAATGAACCTCGTAACACCAATGTAGTGTTAGAAGGCAGGCATTCTTTATTCACGGCGCTGGATGCATGGGGGATCGCTCCACCTAACGTGCATCCCATCAAGTGGCAACTTGCCCGTTTATATGCAGCAAAGTATTACATATGTATGAAGTTTTCCAATATGCCTATACATATGCATAACCTGTCTCTGCTTTGTATTAAAATTAGCTTCAGGAGGTCATTTCCATAAGTCCCTCCCCACTGCGCCTGCTCAGTGCCTCCTGGTGGTGGTCTTCAGGAGTTGGGGGGACGAAGGTTGATGGCTCCTCTTCGTCACCGCTAGTAACCCCTTGTTCTTTCGCAGACTCAGTTGCTCCTTGGCTCTTGCCCAAACTGCAGGGTCGGTGTAAACCAGTTCTTAAGGTAAACTCCCAGTTCTTATCAAAAACTGTCCTTCGTAAGGAGCCACAAATCTTCCTGCGTCAATTAGTTCTCATTCCTTCTAGTCTGGCAACCTTGGCAAACCGTTATTATCCTTTTGCTTCATCCCCTCCCGATTCTTCCCGTCCTTGAATAGGGTTCTAAATTTACTAAGTAACTATACTACAGACTTTAGAAAAACATCCAAACTAGACACTACTGATTTTAGCAAAGCAACAGCAAACTAGACAATAAGGCCTAAATCTTATGCATATAAGCCGCTTACATCTGGGGGTCTTCTGACCCTTAAGGTATCAACACCACTCTATTCACCAGGCAGAAAAGTATCACCTAGGGCAAGGAATGATGCCAAAAAGAGTGTTATTCTGAGAAGGACTGCCTCCTCAATTTATCATCATCCTAGACCAGTCAGAGAAAGTAGGCAGCCCATTTTGAAAATAAATGGATCAGCCAACATATGAACAAACCCTCTGAGCCCAGGTGAAAAAGGGGAGAGATTGCCAGGGCATGAGAGTTTTACAGTTGTTCTTTGCCTTCTCCCCTACCTGGAGACATCCCAAGGAGAAAGCACCTGGTGACCAAGAAGGGTCCCACATGAAGCATACCATGACATGCTCAGAAATCAATCCCCATCCAGCGCATGGTGTAGTGCCCATTCGTGCTGCTGCTGTGCAGCATCCCCAAAGGCAGATTTACAGCATTGCTGTGACAATTCCGTGCTTCTCTCTCACAGCTAAGTGACCTTTGGGAGAGATTGTAGCTGAAACCACAGTTGCGAAGAATTACTCTGTGTTAGGAGCGTTAAAACACACAGATGCCTATTCCCTCCTCAAATTCTTCACTCTAACTTCTGCTTTTCACTTACTAAAATACCACTTGCATCTACAAGTGCCAACTCTGAGGATTCAGTACATATCATGTAAGAATACTACATTGTTACCAAAAAAGGAGAGCTGCCCACATTTCAGATGCATTCACACAGATCCCCCACGTGAAGCCGTCAAGTGGAAACCACAGCATCCATAAAAATCTAATGGAGAAATGTTTGCAGGGAAGATAAAATAGTTGATTGCACCACTACCACAAAGCAGATGGAAATAGCAACAAATGACAGAGAGGAATAGATGTTGGCACAAAGAAGATTAAATGAAATGAAAAATGAAATGTACTTAGACAGTACCTAGCCTGCAAAGATGTTGTGCTAGATACTCTACAATTACCCAGTAAGCAGTCTTTGGCTCTTAAGACTTTAGGGTACAAGCGTGATAAAGTTATAGCACCTCAGCGTTGGGCCTGTTTAATTCACCATGCCAAGGACACTTGAATTCTAACATTTCCCAATTTTTCATTATTGCCTTTGCAGATTTAAGCTTGTTTTAGCAGTAGAATTAAAGGTGGAATAAAATAAAAATAGCAGAGGATACAAATACTCATAGTACCCAAGCATATCCATAAGGGACACAGCACACGGGGTGTCTGCATTGCAAATTGACATTGATACATTCTACACATGTGAAATTTAAGGCATTCAAGTTATGATCCAAAAGGAATACAAAAGCAGCCTCAGAGAACATTATTCTGTTTCTATTTTACAAATTTTTTTTGAGTGTTGCCAATTAGTCTGAAAATTTCCATATGATCTCCTGAACAGAAAATAGGATTTCTTTGTCTGGAAAAAAAAAAAATGCTTTGTATAAATACATCATGTATGTTTGGTTTTTTGTTTTTTTTTTTAAAAAAAAAAAACAAACAACAAACTCAAAGCCTGTGGGAATTATTTTTTGAAAAATACAAGACCCAAAGTATCATTTTACTGCTAATTCACTGCACAGCAAACTCCCACCCAAACGCAAATAAACTCTGTGTCCTTCAGGTCAGGTAAATGAAAATAGTCTTTACAACCTTCTACCAATAAAAGGCATCTGTCAAATTTGCAATATGGAGATGAAAAGCATTTGAAAGTTAAATCTGAAACCCCAGACTGAAACAACACTGTGCTTTAATTTAAACACATTACATTGCACGGTTATTATTAAGCTCTTCACTCACAGTGTAATTTAAGTGCCATTTTGATATTCTGTTTGAACAAAGAGGTGTCAAATTAAGGAAACCGGTGTCAAGTCCAGAAACTTTGTGAAAACGAAGCCCTATCTGTAATAGCACCCTATAGGGTTCCATTTCATCAGCTTCGTTACATAATCCTAATGGTGCCACAGCATTTGCCTCATAGACCCCCACCTCAATGAGAAGACTTCCACAGCGTCCGCATTCTGCTCAGCCATGAGCGCTGTTGACAGACTGTATGCAATCAGCAGCTAACGCCATAAAACAGCTCCTGCTGTAACAGTCCCGCAAAGCACATGGCTGTATGAGGTCTCTGCAGTGCTAGACTGAACGCGCACGGTTACACCGACAGCCCGCGTTTCCCTCAACGCTGACTTCCAACATTCAAGGCCAGAGAGGACTGTGACCCCTACAGTTCTCCTCAACCTTTTTAATGCAGAGCAGGGGAAGAAGTTGGGCCAGCAGATGCCATCCACACAAGAAAGCAGCAGGCAGCAATAAACCAACTGCCTATCAGAAGGGATGATTTTGTTTGTTTGTTTGTTTTGGCTTGTTCTCCAAGGGTACTGATTCTAACATAAGCTTGCAGACCATGTCTGCTGGACAGTATCCCCCTAACCACTTACTTTTAGCCTGTTGTCCATTTGGAACCCTGTCTGGCAAAAAGGACAGAGTGCATAAGTAATTCAATTTCTGCAAGTTTCATGGAAGTGAGCAGCCTGGCAAGGGGAGACTAGCTTCTCCAGTGAAGAAAAGAATCCAAAATAAGAAATCAGTCTCCATTATTTCCTCTTGTCATGGAACAAGCTATCTCTTCAGAATTACAAAGTTTGTTTAACTAGTATCTCCCCCAAGGACCACCACAGAAATCTCTTCAGACTATTTCCTTGAAATACAGAGACAGACAAGTTTTCTGACTTTTCAGTTCTTTTCACATTGGACATGGGTACATCAGGAAAAGAGTTTCCCAATGTCAGTGTATGATCTGCACTGAAGTTGTAGAAGACTTAAGTAAGATGCTTTCTTGTGTTCCTTTCTTCCTGCTAAAGGGATAGATTGCATGTGCCGTGCCAACAATCTCAGCAGTCACAGAGCCTCCTAGTCAATTTATTACTAGTCAAGTAATAAATTATTTACTACAGCTCTCTATTTGAAAGGGAGTCAGTTAGTTAACTGGCCATCAATTAATACTCAGCAAGGAACAATACAAAAAGAAGAACTGTTCTGAACAGCACAGCTTTTGAAACAATGAGCGTACTTTTAAAACAGATACCTCTGTATTCAAGCCAGTATATCTTGCTTCACTGAACATCTATTTTAATACACAAGCAGTTACATTTGCTAGCAAGACATCCTGTTGACACGTATTCAGTCCTGCCCCACTTTGGCATGTGTGTTCTGCAGGGTTCAAGTGAGCGCTCAGATATAGTCAAAGCATTATAATGCAATGTATTTGAAGGCATAAGGCAAAAGCTTTGTTTCCCAGAACAAAGTCTGAAGAGCAGCATCCCCTTGAGGACCTCGCAAACAAAGTTACCCTGGAGACAGTTTCTGAGGAACAGTGACAATTTTCTGCAGCCAAGATGACCTGCTGGGTTTGGTATTTTAAGGGGGGGGGACGACAGGGATATGGGTGTTGGGTTCTGTGCTCCTTGTTTGGGAAGCGGGAAGGGAATGAAGGTGAAGGAGAGAAAAAAAAAGTTGATTATAATGTTTGTAAGTTATTTAAGGATCTTTATAATGAGAAAGTCCTTCACTCCCTTTACTATACAATAGCATCATTTTACTGGCATGAATTACATAGCTTTCAGAGTCCATTCACTGGCTTTGCATGATTTTCTCCTAAACTTTGCTTTTAACTCTCTAATATAATAAAAGCAGAAGTTGATCAACCTCTCCATTCAAGAACTAAGGAACTTGTAGAGTCTGCATATGTGGTCTTCATTTTGCACAGCTTCACCTAAATGGCCCAGTCTGGCCCCTCCTCTCTCAGCTTGCTGAAGGAAGGTGGGTCACTCCAGGAAACGCATTTCAGACAAGGAGCCCCACCAGGGGAGAACAGCACACACAGGAAGCCATGGGATTTGCAGCTCACCAGAGACATCACAGCAAACTGAGTCAAAATAAAGATTTTTATTTATTTATTTATTTTAATGTTGTCAAAGCCACACATTCGGAGACATCACAGCAAACTGAGTCAAAATAGAGATTTTTATTATTTATTTTAATGTTGTCAAAGCCACACATTCAGCTTTATAAATAAACATTCCCTTAGGCTTCCCCAGAAAAGATACCTTTGCTATTACTCTTCTCACAGCTCTACCTAGCATTACTATTACTTTCCAGGTAGTGTATCTGGCTACCTTACATCTTATATGTATAATTGGCTTCACATATAATGCTGGGGCAGTTTAAGCATTATTACTATATAACCGCCAATGAATATACTTATAAAAACTAAGGAACGTTTGGCAGGTCTGCAGTTACCACCTCCATAAGATATTCAGAATGCCATATTCCAGTGTAATCCATAAAAAAAAAATAAATCCCACACTGCAGTGAAGTGTACTAAAATGGTCTTGGCACCTAAACTGGTTGCGAGTAACTCTCACAGAAGTTTGTACCTCACAGCTCCCATTGACTTCAAAGTTTACCGTTTTTAACACACTGCATCTTCGTGAGTGCTAGACAGACTGGTCCCGTCTCCTTCTATCAACCTTTCTGTGCTCTAAGCTCATCCTTCTTCAAGCTTCTCACTGTAATAGTGTTCCATAGTGATACTGGATACTGCAGCCCTCCTCAAAAGTTATTCTTGATTGCATTTTGCCAACCAGCCAACAAGGGATAATGAAGTACAACATGTCAGCACTCCCCCAAGAGCTGGAGAATTTCACATCTGTCACATATTTACTACCCAAAAGAAAGAGGCTGTATTTGTGCAAGGGCTACGGCCCCGAGAAACAGGGTTGTTACCAGATGTTCCATGGCTGAGAGTCTGTGTAGCCTCAAGATATGATGCTAATCAGTGCAGACCCTAAATAATTAAGTTACTATGCTTTGCAAGAATTGCTGGCTGGTTAGAGGAGAAAGACCACAATTCAACACCCTAGTGACAGAAAGTCAGAAAGAGCTTAAATATTATATAGGTGAATGGGGAAGAGCCAGTATTACTGGGGGAAAGAGTGCACAGGACAAAACGCGAATCTACATCACACCCAACATCAAAATAGAGCAGTCCCACCTTCTGGGACCTGCTGGTAAGTCTTTGGCACCAGTGCTACAAATCACAGAATACAGCAAATAGTCTAAACCATTTTGGCTTCTACTAAACAGATTTCCCGCCCCCATTTTTAATTCAGTTCCCCAAGGACACTAAACAGAGCATACAGATTCATCCATTTTGTGCTTCATCTCCTCCATCTTACTGTCTTCCACCCCTTTAATCTAAGGCCCTTGTGAATTCAGGTATGCGATCTGAAACAAGGACTGTAGCTGTCAGGATGCAAGGACGTGCTTGCGGTGCCTCATGGTGACTGCTCTGTGTCAGAAGAGGGAGAAATGATAGGGCCATGCCAAAATAGCTTCTCACAAAAAAGAGCGCTCAAAATGTTTTTTAAATGGCTGTCTGATACTGTAACACATGAATTCCAAGCACTTTTGTCAGCAGGGCTTGGAGACTTTAAGGTGTCTGATGATGATACAAATTCATTATGTATTTGGCATCTGACCAAGAGGACAATTTTTTTTTTTCCAATCAAATTAAGGAAAACAACTAAACATTATTAGATTTCTTAGTCCTCAGAATTCCCCCAGAGTAATATCTAATAGTAAGATTTTTAATTGCATATGCCTATAAGATTATGAATTGTGATGACATGCCAGACTTCAAGTCATGTCAATGAAATGAAGGCATGTTAAAAGTTCCTTGCATTATTCAAGTTTACATAGACTAGGTCTCTCCAGGTTTATTTATATATAGCGTGAAAATTATGTATAAAGCACACACACATGCATATATATATATAAAAATACAGACACACAAAAATAAACACAGTGACCTGGATTTTCCTACAACTATTACAAGTAGGCATTCTTCCTTAAAACATGCTACAAATCTCATACACATAGAAGCGAGCAGCAACACTGTCAGAATATTGTACAAATACCACTTGCCCATGAAGCTGTCTTGCAAAGTGGAGCCATACCTCCTCTGGAGAAACAAGGGGGATTCCTGCTCGCAGGAACGCCTGTCAGCACCAATGCAGAACGTTCCCCTCCAGCAGAGAAGCAGACATGCTAGGGGAAGGGAGATGATGCATTTTGGGACACGAGTGGCAAGCAGCAGCTGGCATGGTTACTACCAGCCCCTGGCTTTGTGGAGCAACATCCTGGTTTTCCCTGCCTGTAGAGACACTGCCACAGGGGTTTGTTCATCCGCACCTTGAACTACAAAGGAGCTAAGCTCCCAGCCACACTCCCACCTGATGCAACCAGCATAGCTAGTCTACTGCCTTGCTTCTAAACCGACATGCACATTTCCCCCTCCATCACGCTAGAGAGAGCAGTATTACTCAAGACTGACACACCAAAGCTAGTTTCCTTTTTGTCATCTGCTCTCTTGATAGTAAGTCAACCCTTACTGCAGCCTCCAGCATGATGACTGCTAATTGTTCCTAGAAGAGCTTGAAGGGGAGCAGTCTCCCAAGAGAGTAAGTACCAAGTGCAACGCTGCAGCTCCAGGGGCAGGGAAGCAGCCTACAACCTGTTCAACTCGCTGCAAGCACCAAGATTGGAGAAAAGATTACGCAAAGACAAGCCAAAGGTACAACTTCTTCCATGTTAAACTCCAGCTTTCCCCAAAATAACCCCTCTGGGCTCAGCAGACCAGATTCAAAGTGCATTTACATGGAATAAAAAAACCAGCTTGCCAAGGCATTTGGATCAGATCCTAAAAACTCAGTATTAAAATGCCACTTATTTATGGCTCCATGTTCTGGAGATTTAAGAACAACCAACAATTTGACAGAGCTTCTAAAATCCATCAGGCATCTCAGTTTCTACAGGTTGCGGCACAGAAGGGAATAATGATGCCCTTACCTCTTCCTCTGCCCACTCTAACACACAGACTGACTAGGGAGGGCCTTAAGCATCTACAAACCTTATGTGAAACAAACTCACACCTCAGGACGCGCAGCAAGGCACCCAATGCTCTCAGGCACTGCAGAAAGCAGCCCAGCACAGCAAAACACAAGGAAATATATAAAAGTAGATGTTGCTCTGATTACAATATCTTAAGGGTGGAAGTCATGAGGACAGAGCCAGACTCTTTGCAGTGGCGTCCAGCGACAGGACAAGGGGCAATGGGTACAAACTGAGACATAAGAGGTTTCAGTTGAATATGAGGAAAAACTTCTTTACTCTGAGGGTGACTGAGCGCTGGAACAGGCTGCCCAGGGGGGTTGTGGAGTCTCCTTCCCTGGAGGTATTCAAAGCCCGCCTGGACGAAGTCCTGTGTAACATGCTCTAGGAGAACCTGCTTTAGCAGGGAGGTTGGACTAGATGATCTCCTGAGGTCCCTTCCAACCCTTGCGATTCTGTGATTCTGTGCAAGTTTACAATATACATTCAATTCTGCACCATAATTAAAACCCACCAGCCTAGTCCTATGCTCTGCGATGGGCAGATTGCAGCATCTGTGTGGTGTTGGCTAAAAACTCATTGAGCATCCCACAGCTTGGAGCAGATACATGAGAGAACAGAGACGGTCCTGCCAGGCACTAGGAGGGATAGTCGGGGGGGGCTGCCCAGCAGCAAACAATTTCCTGGAATCAGGGAAATTCAAAGTAGGGTAAAGCTTCTGAACTCTCCGACATGCTTTTAATTTCTTTCCTTCCCAGAGTGTCTTTCCCAGATGAGTTGCTCATTGAGCAGCAGGAGTTCTCTTCCAAATTCAAATAAAACCACATTACCAAACAACATAACCAATTCAAGAAATCATGATCACTAAAGGAACCAACTGAAGAATAGTGAATGTGCCGTGGGATAATAAACATCAGATGGCTCTAGGATTCATTTAACATGACTGTGGAGTTGATAAAATGCATGTTAGAGATTTCTTCCAGGGAATCAGCAATTTCATTTGCAATAAAGAGCTTCTGCTTGCTGTTCTTGCTGGGCCAAGGGTGCTCTTTCTGACAGAGGAAAACAGCAGATTTCCCCAGATCTTGTAGGAGCAGGTTAGCAGCAACTGAGGAGGCGGTGCAAGAATGAAGGTGGCCATAATTCATTCCCTCACTCTCACTCTTTTCTCATTTTAGCTTAAAGTACTTCAACATACCCAGCTTATATGGATGAGAGAACTAGGGCTGGATAACCCTCAGAAGTAATTTTTCTTTTTTCTCTCCAACTCCAATGGTTTAAGCTTAGCTGAAGTTATTAGGAAAAGAAACAGAAGTGACATCCCATCTGTGGGCATATTCACATCCAGAAAAGAGGTGGGTGTTACAGCTGCATGGGAAGGATGGGCACATTAAGCTTTTGTGCTTTCAAAACCTGGCCATGGCTCCTCACCTGCATTGCTGGGAAGGGTGGTTCTTCCCTAGCACTATGCAGCTTTGGCTTCAGGTACTGCACTTCTCCAAGTACTGGGGAAAAGATGCACAGCCTCATCCATCAAACCTCTTTACGCAGCCCAGAACAGCAGGCTACCTCCAACTCCTGGTAGCTTCCCATCATCTCCACCACTTAAAAGCTTTATCTGGAAGTTTAGCATTAACAGAGTATTAGGTAGGATAAGCAATTAGCCAAATAGATCTCCATTTTCCTATTGAGGTAATAATGCAATAGGTAAAAGCAAACAAGGAATGTGTAAGCAATCATCTCCCCTACCCACTGGGATGAGGAAAGGGGAAGCTGCCCACTTCTGCTCCTCTCTCTACCGCACCTGCCTCATTCAGCCTCAGCTTGCCCCACACCAGTCCCTTTGGAGTAGTACCCTGTGTGTCCAGGAAGACAGGGACAAGCTGTCTCCTCATATGCAGAGATAGTTGTGGGTGTGAAAATGTTCCTGGTGTTCCACAATACCTTCTGCGTATTGTCTAAGGGACGCAGGCCTGCACCAGCTTTGACCCACTACATTTTTCAGTCCTGGGTGCATGGGATTATTAACTCCAAAAGGTGCTTGGCTAGCCAGGGACTACTGCAGGGGACACACACCAGTATCGGTGTAGATGAATAAACTCGACATACTCCTGAATCTCAAGAGAAAGAGACAGCCAGGCACTGCCCCAGAGATCCTGTCATCTCAATGAACAATGTGCCAGGTACATGGCTGCTCTTCGTCTCTTTAAGAATGGCTCATTGGGAAGAGGGTTTTATCCCCGTAACCCTTAAGCAACCTTAACTGCACGAGTTTTGCCTTTTGTCTTCAACAAAAAAGAAGAGTATTAGAGGTCTGTAGAAAGACAAAGAGAAGGAAATATTGACAAAGATTTTTCTCCAGCACCACCCAAGTCACTTTCCAGGTTGGCTTATTTTTCTCAACACGCAGCAAAGCAGGCATACCAGCCTGGTCCCTCCAGGGCTCTTCCACACTGCTGCAGACAACTCAGGTTGTCTCCCTACAATCAAAAACAAACCTGACGGCCTTAATAAGAGAGTATGAAATGTGCATTTGCATAGCTTGAGCTGGAAAAAGATTAGATGACTCAAGAGACTGGTCAAGAGCTAAGGTTTCCAGATCAAATCAAGACCAGGTCAGGAACAAATAAACCTAGTCATCCTACTTAGCAACTACTTGGCAGCTGATATGAAATGAATAGCTAGAGTTAGGTCAGTTTTTTGGGCATCAGATGTCTGCAACACAGCACCCATTCATTACCTAGGGTTAATAACTGCACAAATATAAATTTTCAGGATACAACAAAACTCCTCAACTCCCAAAACTACTTACGCCTCTCTGTGACAAGATCTGTGTTGTACTTTTCAATTCTGTTTTTTAAAAAGTAAACTTTTCTTCGAGACGTTCACTAACAAAAACATTTTTATAACCACAATAAAATATAATGGGAATTAAATTATGGTACAATAATTCACACTTAGCTGCACAGAGGCCATTTGGCCTTCATCTTTGTGCCTGAATGTGCTGGGCGTGAATTATTACACTGTAACTCACATGCTGCCACGTCTTATGGCTTAATTAATGCTACAAAAAAAAAAAAAAAAAAAAAAAAAAAAAAAAAAAAAAAAAAAAAAATCAGAGTGCACAGAGTTGGTCACCAGAGATCAAAAACCAGTCTTGTCAGGAAATGGTTACAAATGAAACAAGCACAGGAGCTTATAGGCCTGCAGGGTAACACAACTCCCTTCTTCCTATCACTGTGAGAGCAAGCACATTTTCTACTGCTGGAGCTCAGAAATGCACATGCCCTGCCACTGTATGTCATACACATGTTAAGAAGCCCATAGAAAGGATAAGTTCCATGCATTAATTTGGGCTGTAGTCACCAGCTGCCTTCTATAGGTCAAATCCTATAGCTCCAGCTTCATTGCACCTCGAGCTGTGCATCAGCACAGCTAAGGGTTGCATGTCCCATGGAAAGCATGCTACGAATGGCAAGTGAAAATAGTACAAGAACTTGTTTCCCCTCCATAACACAGGAAGATGCTGTAAGCATACACACTGGCCAAACACTGAAGAAAAAAAAAAAAATATCAGAAAATCCCTTTAAAAATCTCCTTTCTTATTTAGTGTGAAATTTAGACATGAAAGAATTGGGTCTGCACACAGACCTCTGCACTGCTTAATGGCTTAAGCAAGAATTAAATGGTGTATAGAGTCTTTGCAAGGTTGAATTTCACCCTCTATCAGCTTATAGATTGGTCAGTCATCAGGTGGGGAACTTAATACTCCTAATTTTAGTACATCGCTGATAATGAAAGCACTGTAGTACATACATAGAACAGCCACCCCCTTTTATCAGGGAAAGCCTTCCTCAATCACTTGTTCCACTATGGAAAAGGTGGTACAGCTGCAGGTAACACAAATTGCCAAGAATAGCAAATATTATAAATATTTCAAGGATGATTAATCTTTTAAAACAATGAAGGTAGGCAGAAGCCTGGAAGTCAACTTGGCTATTTCACAACTAATAAAACATGTCTCTTGTATTTCATTTTGACTATATAAAGAGTATTGTAGTAAAAGGCAATTATCCACCATTCACTAGCTAACATAACACTTGTACAAGTATAAAAGAAACACAGTATGTATTTTAAGCAGTGACAGTATTTCCACTATATTAAAATAGTAGTGAGGCAAATGTTCAGCTCGCATTAAACAGCACTCTGTCACCAAGGACCAGCTTGCTAGCATCATATATTCCCCCAAGAAAGATAATGCTGCTTGCTTTAACAGAATCATTGTCACCAGGCAACTACCAGTGCTGTTGAGTAATAAATATTTCCACTGTTCCCACAGAAACTGGCTTGGCATCTGGACCTGCTAATGCCTAGAGAGATCGGCTTGACCTTTGAGCGCCATCTTCTCGCAAAGCGCAGCAGCCCTCCGTCACCACGGTTGCCTCCCAGAAACATCGGGAAGATGGCGCAGAAGCGCAGAGGGTCAGAATAGGACAGCAGACGGGGCTCTCTTCCTTGAAGCTGCGATGACTTGAAAGTGACTTGAAAGGACTTCAAATTTCATTTTCTACTTTGCAAATGATAAATTAGTTCAGCCCCGTCTCGAAGTAATTCTCATGTGAAGAGACAAGATGGCATCTGTCCCTAAATGCAGGAAGGTCACTTTACAGCTATGTCACAACTCTGCATAAATAAACTCTTGGAGGCAACTTGTTTTTTGGAAGTTCAGAGTTGGGCCAGCAGCAACTGTAGCCCTGCCAGTTTGGTGCTGTCAACTGTCAGCATTGGGCCTTAAGCTTCATAACAATACCAGGCTCCAGGACTTGTCAGGCTTTGTCTGAACAAGAACCTATTTCGGCTTAAACTTAGCTCTATCTCCAAGGTTATTTAAGAAACCTTTGCTGCACCTACAAGCTTGCTTTAGTATCAGATGACTCTCGTCTAGCCTGTCCTAGATGCAATGGCAAAACTACTCTAATATCGGATACCTACCATTTGTCCTGTCATTTCAGCCAGGTTTTGGTTATATTATTGCCTAACTTGTTCTAGCTTCAGTCTTGCTTAGCTTTGGGCAAGCGTGTGGTTCTAGCCCAAAAAAAAAAAAAAAAAAAAAAAAAAAAAAAAAAAATCACAGTGTATACAGAGATTAAGAAAACTAAGTAATCACAGCAATGCCTATCTAACCCCGTGGATCATCAGGAGGGAACAGTATGGAACATATTGACAAACACAGGGTTACAACATATAAAACATAACCCCAAGCAGCTGCAAGACCAAGGAGGAATCAACCCCCATGACTGACACCAGGATGCTGCCAGCTCACTCTCACGACACAACTGCAGGGCAAGAGCTTAGCATCAGAGGAAACAGGCAGATCTCCATGCCTGTTGATTTTATTGCGTTTGTAACGATCTCCAACAGAAACTGGGCAATTTGGATCATTGCTTTAATCTGAGTAATAATAAGTGGTTGTTCTATTTTGGATTAGACTGTTAAAGCAGTAGAGTAACAACAACAAAAATAATCAGTCTTCATTGCCCATCATGAAATTAGGCACACAATGCAATCCTTTAAAAAATAATTTTCAAATAAATAATAATAAAACAATCTGATGGTATAATAAAAATCTTTGCACTCAACAGGCCTTCAGCTCTTTTCCAAAGCCTAAAATAAGTTACTTGTTTGGAGACACGGCAAGTTGCACCCCACAGCAATCACTATGATATCCTTCCTATCCTGCTCTTAACAGCATGCAGTTCTGAACCCTTTTATTTCTATTACTGTTTTTGTCCAGCAGTCTGGGAGTTTTAAATCTCAACTCTCAGCCACACACGAGCACGACAGCAATGTGGCAGAGCAGGTGTACAGCTCGCACACTGAGCTGCTGCCTGTCATGTCCGTCTCATTTTGGGTGAACTCTGACAGTGTTCATTTGTGGGTAAAAAGAGAAATCTGCTTTGTCTGGGGTCAAGGGGAGGAGGGCTGATGAAGATAAGAACAGTTGCTCATTCCAGAAAATGCCTCTGGGAAATCCACCCATTAAAGGCAAAGAGGATCAGTTTGCTCAGGTGTACATGGGGGGACACAAGTCAAGGAGCACTTTTCTGGGGGTCCAGGTCTTCAGATGCATTGGGAAAAGTTTCCAAACAGGGGCAAAAAGGAGGCAGCAGTGCAAAAGCCCTGTCTGTAGCAGAGCTCTTGCAAAGGACAGCAAAGCCTTTGTTTTTGTTGTTGCTGATATTTTTTTTAATTCCCTGGTATTGTTGCTTTCAATCTTATCTAATTCTCTAATTTTGTATAACAGATTTAGTTTTATCAACATATGGATTTACAGGTTTTGCCGGAGCTTAGAAGAGGGGATAGCTTTCTGGGGGCTTCCACACTGGTCTGAGTTGTGTTGTCTATAAGCTATTTTCCATCCCAAGTGAAGGGCAACAGTAAAGGCATCCACTACTCAAATCAGCTATTATCCAAAGTATTTCACATAGTTTCATTTTTTTTGTGAGCTATGATTCAGAGCAGTCTGAGCAAAACTAGACAGTACAGTGTCTCTGCATTTAGGATACAGCAGATTAACATCATCACCGAGAAACTGCAAGGATTCATGACTTTTTCCCCTTTCATTATTTCTACAGCTTATCAACAAGATAACATTGTACCAGGGCAGTATCCTGGAAGATTACTTTTCATCTTGCAGATCACTGAAGTCATACACCCTTTGACTCCACACCTGTCATCACAGCCCAGGACACACAATATATTCCAAGAAATGAGATAGCTAAAAAAAACCCGAACAACCCTCTTCAAAAAAAACCCCAAAACAACAAAAAAACCCACAAGAAATTTGTGAGATCACTGTCCTAAGAAATCAATCTATAATGTAGCTACCACTGCAGATGAAGGGACTGTGTC
>NW_009269997.1:1145545-1186534 GCF_000687185.1 Egretta garzetta
TCTGGCAGTCACTACAGGACAGGAGTCATTCCAGCCCATGAAACAGGAACTCAAATGCTTGAGTCCTGTTAAACACAACATATGAAAGCTTTCTACATGCAGTGAAAGGGGATTATTAAAAGGGGCAGGGGGGGGACGGACACGGGACAAGGCTTAACTGGGCTATTTTTATATGCAAAGTGAGGCTGTGGCATACATTTAAAGACATATACGATCTTCAGGCTAGCAGGAACCTCTGCACTGATACTGGCTTGCCATTCACTTTAGGCAACTTTCTGCAGGTGCTTGCAGGGAGAGGAGCAGCAAGAAAACCATCAGATATTCAGTCTCCAATTTCAAAGCCTTGGAAACCCCATTAGACTATGTAATCCAACCCTTGATACAACTCTGATTTTTACGCACATGTCCTTCAGTCCTCCTGGGAGACTGGATAGGTTTGAACTGCCCAGTGCTAGCTGCTACCAGACATACTCACCGAACATCACACGACTAAACCGCAATCTTCCCCATTTAGTATCAGGAACGTACCACCCTCGAACAGACAGACACACCCTCAGTACCTGCTTCCCCCAAGAAAGGCAACAGGCCAAAGTTTTGAGATGGTAGCTGCATCCTAGCCAATCTTAGAGATCAAACCAGGGAGAATCAAACCAAGTCCTTTGGCTCAGACCAAAGGTCTTCACTCTCCACCATTCAAAGGTAGCTGTGACACTTTACTGCACTTTCACTAAGCAATTTATAGGGACAAGATAACACATGTGTGACCACCACACATCTAACCAACAGATTTACCACCGACTGCTAGAAAAGCCACAGCAGCTACCCTTTACATTTACTTTGTAAAAAAACATAAAGGGTAGAAATATTTCCAGGCACCTACTTTCTGCGCCTCTGGTGTTTGCTCATCTGTAGCACAATATGACTCCTAGGATACTTGTGACATTTTCCTTTACTGCAACTATCAGACAAGATTTTCCAGCTACAGTAGCATTGTGAATTTAAAACAGAACTGCCAGAGGCATGTTTAAATTGTTAATTGCTTTAACTGTTAATATTGTTTAATTATAAAGATTTACAAAACATTTACCATTTAACTTTCTTGGAGTAGAATGGAGAGTACCTTTCCTAATAGCTCTTTCATTCCACCCCAATTGGTAGGCTCAGTTTAAATATTCATTCTAATTTTCACATCAGCAAGGAGTTTTGCTTGAAGAACAATAGTACAGATAACCTTTGTGCCCAAAGGTGTTATAAGTGATATGAGCAGACAGGCTGTGCTCTAAAAATAGATATGTTCAGCCAATTACATATATTTCATTTTTTAGCCGCCTCCTCCTGTAAAATTTTGTTCTAGTGTCTTAGCACATACACAGTGCACGTAAAGCACAACAAGCCTGACGAATATTTTAAAAGCAGGGGTCCACAGCCTGCATACAGGGAGTCATGTTATTTACAAACATGCTCCTACTGACCTGTAATTAAAATAAGGTTCTTGGTGGAGCTCACCTTTCATTTAGACATCAGGAAAATCAGGCAGCCAGATTTTCCAAAGCACTGCTCTAAGCATTTAGCAACCATCACTGCAAACAGGAGCTCCTGAACATTTCAACACTTGTGAATTCTGGCAACTTACTTCTGGGGCCTACATTTGGGTTTCTCATACCAAAAAAAACCCCAACCACAGGCCTCAAAACCTTACTCCAAAGAATTAAACGTGTCAGATTTCACTTAACATTTTCCTGACTAATAAAAAGACCAAATTTTTCTGCTGGAGCTCATGCACCCCTGCAGCACAGCAGCTGTGCCTGACACTATTAGCTCAGCTGCAGCCTAGCTGCACAGGATGGTGCTACAGCTCATGATTCCACATTGCTGGGTGGGTTACACAGCGTGCCAGGCTAAGGCAGCTATAGGAGTTTTGGTTCCTCTCATCTGAGAGCCTCTGTCTTTTGGCAGAGCACAGAAACCTCCACTAAAATGGTTGAAATCACAGTCTAAGATCCTACCCCGGAGCTGTGGCTAAAAGGGGACATGCAGCCCCTTACTGAGCAGTATTCACAGAAGGGAAATTAATTTCCATGCAAAGGTCAGGAGAGATGATCCCAGTGACACACAGCCAACAAAACAGGTTTGGGCATGAGGAAGAAAGTCTTCCCTTAACATAGAAGCTAAGCTCAATAACAGAAATTGTTGTGTGTGACCAGAGTTATTTAAGGACTTAACTAGTCATAATTCAAAGACCTGGGGTGGAAGTGGGGAGAGAAATCAACATCCTGGAAAAAACCACACCATTAGGTAAAAGACATAGGCAAAATTCTTGCTATTTTCTAGTCTCTCTTCTCTTCCCGCAGGCAAATTTACCCATCTCTCACTCACCATGGGCTAACGGTGTTAAGAGCATTGTGAAGAACAGCAGCTGTGATGACCACATGACTGTGAAGGAGGGCTTGAAAGTATCCCAGCAAACGAGGGTTTAAACAAAACAAGGTGAGTGTCCTCCTGCACTTGCTTCCAACACCTTCAACTGTTGGCCTTCAATTCACATCCAAAATGGGGAGAAAAAACAATCAAAAATAATAATAATAATAAAAAATATCCCACAGCCAGTATCCAGAGTCCAAGACCTACAAATGAGAAAGGAAAAAAGAATGCAGTTAGTAAAGCCATATGATAGGTGTTTTCAATCAACTCTTGCTGTGTTTCTTTGCTGCCAAGAGCTGTAAAGGCAAATGTCCCCCCCTCCCCAGCCCTTCATATATATGCACATTCATATGTACAATAGGAATTAAAACTTGTCCCTGTGCAGAGAGCCAGTTTGTGCATCACTAATGCTCTGCTTTGTCTCTCAAAACGGGACTTAAGACAGCAGTATTGAACAATAATGCCCACTGGTCCAGAGAGTCCACAGCCTTGAAAGTTGAATAGAAATAACAAGTCCATACATCCTACATACATGGAAGTTCTAAAATAGGTTTCAACTCTCCTGAACACGTTTGGCTGTCTGTAAAACACAAGCCAAGAGAGATTCCACAGCTAAAACGGGTTTAACTGGTGCCTAGGCTCTGTGCTGATCTCTTAAAACAGAAATAAGTTTCCAGCCAAGCCACTTCTTTTCCACCCAAACCCCTCAAATACAGGGAGGCCAAAGAGTAGATGCAAGCTCCTGAAAGAGCACACTTGCCAGCATGCTGGCAAGTCAACAAAGTGCCAACAGGAAAGGTCACTTTGCCACTTTGTCTAGGCCATACCTGTGAACATGCATGGGAAGCAGAGCGCTTTAGGAGAAAATGCAACTCAGTTGTGACAGAACTGCACTCTCTGGCCTGCCTCCTCCTTCCCTTCAAACAGAAACTTTTTTTCAATATATGTAAACACATCCACACCAGTTTGGCTAGTCCCAGTGTAGGGGGTAAGACAACAACCCTGCTTTCTCTTTAACCTCCTGCGCAGTATGTAATGCAGGTGGACATGCTGGCCAAAAATTATCTATGCAAACATCTGCTACACGTCCTGAACGACTTGGGCAGAAACTGAGCCCAGTGCTTCCCCAGGTAGCCAGGCATTGCACACTTCTTTTCTGCTAAGACAGGTAGATGAGGTGCTTAGGGACATAGTTTAGTGGTAGAATTGCAGTGTTAGGTTAACAGTTGGACTTTATTATCTTAAAGGTCTTTTCCAACCTAAACAATTCTATGATTCTAAGACCTTTCACTCCCTTTTGCATTTTCCCCATGGCTCTGCTGTTGAGACTGACACCAAGATACCAGGCAGCGGGATTAGTGATATGGTTTGGGAGTATGACTGCCAATGATAATGCCTAAAAGCCTCTTTATCCCCCCATTTGAGGTGTCCTGTAGGGCTTTTAATCACTGAATCTGGACCAGGCTTTGAAACCGAGAACCTAAAAGTCACCCTTACTCGACAGCTACCTTCTATAGTGACTGCGTCTCTCCAAGTCGAGCACAATTATTCATCGTGGGATTAAAAATACTGGTCTCATCCAACCCACACGCTTACAGGAAAGCGCAGGGAAATCCCAATCCATGCCTGAATATAATATTTGCTCATTTAATTGGAGCAAGTATTCCAGCTTCCCATCATTTTAATCTCTCAAGGAGGGGCAAGATGGCCACAGTGATTCAAACTTGTCAGAAAAAAACAACTATACAGAGTTAAACTATGGCATCAGTTTGAGACTTAGCTCCCCACTGATTTTGAAATGATGATAAAATATGAGGAATTGAAAAGTACTTTGCATATCTGTTTTGAACTCCCTAAACTCTGCAGCATTCACAGCACTGGTCTAATTAAAAATCTCTCCAAAAATCTCTGATCAACAGAAGTTATTCTTCTCTGAGCAAGGAAACTGGTTCTGCCAACTTTTGTTCTTACCCAAAACCCAGTATGAGCCAAAAAGCTGTATGAAAAACTGTGCTGCATGCCATTGTGATGTGGATGTATTTCTGAAAGTCTGGCATGACAAAGTGGCCTTTGTTTTGCCCCCTATCTTTGCTGATTAACTAAATGAAAACCCACATTGTTCAGAACCAAAGTCTATAAAGGAAGCTGCATTTTTTTCTGATAAATATATCTGCTTGCACTGCCAAGATTTTATTCTCCCACTCTGCTCTCCTCCCCAGTCTATCCCTGCCATTTGTTGACTCAACTGTAGCATTTACTTTCAAAAACTTTTTTCTCAGCTCTGTAACTGGGGTGACTAAAAAGCCCAAGGTCAATATGCATTCAAGTGCCTTCTTTATAGACATCCTAGAAATTAAAACTTTGTTCGAGCTAGGACTAATCAGAATGGTCACTGCTAATATTTAAAGCCCGTTTTCCAAAGGGGGGACAAGACTCATGAATATTTTAAATCATACATTCTAAACAGCAATCAAGTTTTCCATTTATATTTTAGGAAGCTACCGGTGCACCTCAAACTACACCTCTGGCCATTACTTATGCATGCTTTTTTCAACAGCATCCTCTGTAAAGTTTTGAAAGCAAGAAGCTTCTTGCACCACAACATTTGAAAAGGCATACAGAGATGGGGGAAAGCTATCCAAGCTCAGGTACACTTCCCTGAAGCACAAGCTCAGCCAGACAGTGCAGGAGTGGAGGTTTGTTTTTTTATTTTTGTTTAAGCTGAATCAAGTTCTGGATAATCTAAACCTGTTTGAAAGAGATAACATTGTGGTACAGTAAAAGATTTTTGGGTGTAAACTGAAGAAGTCAAATTGATTACGCTACCTATCCCAAAGAAGGGATAATTGTCAACAAAATATTTAGAAAGTGGCCTTTAAAATTGTTTTAATCTGTCTATATATTCCTGCATGATTGGATAAAAGGATTTTTTTCTGTAGTCTCATGGGCTGGGACTGAATGAGCTAAAGTATTCACCTGCTCTCTGCAGAGTCCAAACAATGTCTTACAGCCACTAGAACTGCAAATAAACGTTTTATCCTACTGGAAAGAGCATTATCCAGTCACAAAGCTCCCGTGCAAAACAGAGACAGTATAAGTAGCTCAACATTATGCACCATTTACTCCAGTTGTAAATCTGGGCCAATATTCCCAGCCCTACTTTCTTCCTGTCAGAGTAGAACAAGCTAGAGATGTAGCCTGTCAGGTTGTGTCTGCACACCCTGGCTGGCACAACCTTGCCCTTAAGCCTGCTCCTACAAAGACTTCAACCCCTTAGGCTTAAGTTCACGCACAAATCTTAACAAACCCACGATGTGTCTGGAGAAATGCTAAAGTTGTTTAAAAACACAGAGCACCACTATATTAACCAAACACATTGTAATGCTGCAAAATTCTGTGTGGTTTTGTATTTCATCTAATCAAAACATCATAGCGAGTGTGAACTGGTATCTGCAGAGAAACAGCTAGATAGGAGACGAGTGGAGCAACCCTTTTTGTTAATGGACACACAGCCCCTCTCAAGCAGCATTATGAGATGCAGAAAGAGGCCTGCAAAACAAAATTTCACTTAATCTTTGGATTACCTCCAGGGAAAGGATAGCCAAAGAGAGAAACCAGAGCACATATCTGAACTGCTCATTGCAGAGCTTTATATTTGTTGATGCAAGAAGGGGATATACCACCACAGTGAAAAATTCAAGGGCTGCACTTGACCTAAGGGGTTTGGACTTGAACCACGAAGACAATGCAGCCTGTACTGATTTAAAAGACAGTTCTGCTCACTGACCTTTCTGCCCATAGGGCTGCCCCCGACACCCTCACAGTCTGATTGCTGCCAAGCATCACCCAAACCTGATTTGCATGCTGGCAGTTCCCAAAATCCAACTCAAAGTGCTACTGACAGAATAGGAGAAAGCTAAAGGAAACTAAGCCCTCGTGGGGTAGAGATGAGCAGTGGAGTATTTGTCAAGGCGTCATTCATAAAAGAGCATTATAGATACATTGACAAACTCAACATCTACCCAAGTCTGTTCTTCAGCAGTTGATGTCAAGCAGCACATGGAGCATTTTCTGAGCTCATCTGTCGACGGTCTACAGGGAGGGTGAAAAAGAAAAGGAAACCAGTTCATCTGGTGAGTGAATAGATAGGCTGCATTCAAAGTAGAATTTAGAGCAGTACAATCCAAACCTGTCAGAAATCCACTTAATTACTGCCTTCCTCCAAACATGAACATTTGCACCTGCACAAAGCTGGACACTGCCCTTCTCACATAGCAAAAGCTGCCTACCTTTCTCAGGTACCTAGCATTTTCTAGAAAGCTGGGGTACACCCACAGGAGGGGCAAGAATGTTTTACAAGGGGGCTCATCAGCAAAAGCCAGATAGAAGCGCCCCGTGTTTCTTATCCAGTTTTACTTGCAGCAATTTTCTCCCCACCCCTGAAAACGTGCATAGTAAAATTAGCTCAAAGAAATCAGTAATGCAAGGATTACTTTGTATTTCTTAAATAGAAATATTTCCTGCACTTATCTCCTCCTTTGGCAGAAGTTGCTTACTAAGTAGAGAATAAGCATGATGTTTCAAACAGATATTGATTAAATCTACTATTTACAAGGAAGAAAGTTTGGAAGTAATTAAACTCCTTGAAGCTGATGGGCCAAGCTAGAACCACGGATGTAATTCCCCATTCTCAGCATCTGCTACTTGAGCCAATTTATTCCAGACAACATTTTCAGAATTTCACTAAGAAGAGAGGGAAGAGAAATAATCCCAGCAAGGGAAAAGTTAACATGCAATCTCTGCAAAAGTAAATTAGCTGCAATTTAACATTAGAAAATTGCTTTTAAGTAAATAAATGACCTGTATTGCCACTCCTGTTATGAATGGCTAAGCAAAAGAATCACTGCAATACATTTGGTCTTGAGTTGTCTGCAAAACATTTTTTTTTTGTTTATTTTTTTGCAACATTACTAAAAAATAAAAGTTTTGCCCCTCCCACCTTTTTCCACCTTTATCCTATTTCAAATCCTTTTCCCTGTCAGGTACTCAGGACGCGGATCCATGGTCACTGTACGGTGGCAGCAACACAACCTACCACGTAAGAGGTCAGGGAGACATCACTGCCAGTCTAACGCAGGGGGAACAAGGCAGGAGAAGGCTGCACTCCTGGCATTTCAATGGAACCACATGCACTTCCACTCCTAGCCACCCACTGAAGTTACCACTACAGGGATGTGGTTATTTATGGGCAGATTTTTCCATGAGCATTTTTAAGAAGTCAGGAACAGGTTTGTGAGACACATAAAACTGAACTGTCTGTAAACTTTTATCTGTGTCTGCATTTAGCCCAGGAGAAGGTTCATCCTACACTGCAAATACTCATAAAGTCAGAGTTCTCACCGAGTTCAGGAAAACAGGCTTTTGTTTCTCCAAGTATCAAGTGGCAGCCATGGCTTTTGGCACTTGATTTCAGGTTTTAAGTTTGCTAGATGTGATGCAGTGCGAGAGACCAGGGGAGCCTTCTTAGGGTGAGTGGTCTCACCAACCTGTGGTTTAACCTGCTCAGATCTACGTCCCTTTTCTGCAGTGCAGACCCTGCTCCGGTTCTCTCACCATCTCTGCTGGGGCTATGAACTCAGAAGGAAACTCCTCTACCCTCTCACCCCATATGCACAACACTACAAGGTATTTCCAGGTCCCTATTTCCAAGCAAGGTTTAAAATGAGCATTTGCAACTCTGCCCCTAATTGCACATTCCTGTATCTTAACATTCATTTCATCCGTATTGTGTGAAAACCTAAGTCCATTCTGCCCTTTACTCCTTCTTTATATCTTACACAGCACTCTGAGAAGTAATTTTAAAGACCTTAAACACAAGGAACAATGGCAACAACGTGTGAAAAGTTTGTGTTCACCCTAAACTCTTGGAGATCACTGCAGTGATACATACACTCCCCAAGAGGAACAGTCAAGGCTGAACTGCTGTCAGCTCAAACCACACCTCATCAACCACCTGTTTAGGCTCTAATTCAAAGTGGCAAAGAACCTTTAAATCTACTATGGGATTCGCTGCAAAATAACTCTCAAGTGTTAACTGAGTTAATTCATTTCAGACTAATCAAGCCTTTGGTAAGAGCGCCCTTGGATAACAGACCAGCTGAACGTACAGCCTGTTTTTCCTGTGTAGGTGAAATGGAGGCTTTTGTGCTTTTCCAGAGGTCAAAAGGGGAACTTAAGCTATCAGCTGCTTGTTGGTTTTCCCATTCAATCCAGGATCAAAGCAATTTCAGCAGAAAATGATAACCAAACTAAAAGTGAAGCTACTCACACATCTTGTGACTTTGCATGGGAGGATGGGGGGAGGGAACAGAGAGAAAAGGAAGAGTCTTGGAAACGTGGTCCAGAAGTTTAGAAGGGTTGTACCGAATTGTACGCATGACTATCACAGCTACTGAATGCTCCAGCCTTTCTTTGAGTGCCTGCTGGTTACCCTTGGCAATATACTTCGTCACAGATTTAAAAGAGGAAGGTACATCATTCACAAGGTCCCTGCATGTATGCAAATATATGATAACACATGCAATATTTCAAAAGGTGCAGGGTATCACTTGAGGACATGGTAAAATATGCAAATGTCTATTGCATTACCACCTCTAGATGAGCGGGCTTTCTGAAAACTCTTCAGGAAAAGCTTGGTACTCTCACAGGCTGAGCACCACCTGCTAAAGCAGCTCACAGCTGGCAAGAAGCAAGTCAGCACCCCCACCACTCCAAACCCCATCAGGGGAAAAAGCCCCTATGTGTCTTGGGAAAAAGCTACGCAGCTCTTCACACAAGCTGCACAGCACCATAAACTTCTGACCGCCTGAAACAATCCTATTTCATCACCAAATACAGCAATTATTACAACAATACTCTGACAAATTTTGAGGAAGTGTTAAGATACTTCTCGAAAATTTATTGTACCTAAGTAATATGCTATCTTTCTCAAATGTTTGAGTTTGTAGCACTTCTTTATAGAGCGAAAACAATTCATAGGCAAGCACTCCTCACAGTATTGCCAACAGTTATTATTTCATTGCAAAACTCTCAGTATGTGGCAGCTCCTTGCAATAATGAAAATTTCAGCTTTCTTTTCAAGTAAATTTCTCCTTACAGAGAAAAGCTGAAAAATAGGACCCAAATGCAGCTCAGAGGCTTAGTAAACCAGTGGTAAATAAACATAACTCAACATATTTATTTGATTTGAAATTCACATGACTTTTAATCAAATCTCATATTTTTTTCTGTGAATGATTCATGATGTTGAAAGCCTGGGTTTGACAATACTCTCGTAATGCTTATTTGCATTCCACAGAGCCTTTGGCAATTATTCTGTGACAAATAAAATGTGTGGTGCATGAATTGAAAATGGAGACAAGCTTATCACCAGGGTCAGCATAATTTTAACTTCCCTTTGCTACCATTAGCAGAGCTTGTATTTTGAGGCATCACCTCTCCCATACATACCAGCCCCATTTATTCAAGCGTGTTACCATGGCTGTAATTGTGAGAGCACAGATTCCGCACTGGGTCTTGCCTTAACCTGAGGAAGTGACAGCCTCCAAGGAGAAAATTAGCCAAAGGAAAATTCCAGGAGAGTTCAAATAGCACATCTTCGAAGATGTGTGTGTGATATTGGCACCAAAGGAGGAATACTCCTAAATGCCTCTGGATGCAGCCTTTAAAATAATTCTCAATATTCATTTATCCACCCTATCTCTCCCTTCCCGCTCTGTCTCCTTCATGACACCTCTAATTTTCTTCCTCTCCTTGTCCCCACAGGAAAGGGCCTAAATTGTCCAGCAGCTGCAGATACGGAGAGAGAGAAGAATTTACTGCCATTTGCCTCACAGAAAGATCGGGTTTTGGGGATGGGTTTTCTTCCTGGGGAGTGTAGGGGAATGCAGGTGGGGGCCATTTCTCAATTGCCTGCAGCTCATCAGGAGGCAGCCCAAAGCCTATATGGGAGGGCTCTATCTCCCCGTACATCAGCCACGAACAGGAGGATGGTGTACAGGCTTTCAGAGCTGTTTGCTCCCCAAAAATGGCATATGCCAAACAAGAATCTTACTTGCAAAGATGATAGCGAACCCTTTTTTCTGGACCCTGCAATTCAGAAAAGGGGGAAAGGGACCACCTTACATCCTCCTCTCACACACAGTTCCACACTCCTTCACAGCCCAGTTGGCCCCACAGCTCTTTGGATACGAAAGTTAAACAGCAAAGCTAAAGTCATCAATGGCTAGAGAGAATTGAGCACTGCTTAGCTGAAGCGGAAAGCCTGGCCTGTATGATGGCTTGTTTCACAGGGCCTGCAGCAGCAGGGACCTGACAGCAACGTGTGGACCGAAATACCAGGGTCACAGCCATATTTGTCATAGGAAGCAGTACTTTTGACAACACTGGATTTCCTCAGCCTTTGACTTACTCCAGCTCCAGTCACTCCTTGCATGTATTGACTGAGCAATTGCAGTGAACAGCAGCAAAGCTGTGATGCATTTCCTATCTGTAAAATGTGTCTCTCGTGCCTTTTTATTCTGCTCTTGCTTACTATTCCTTTCTCAAACGGCTGGTAACAGATATTACTTGTTTTGCACTTAGAAAATGTAATTTCCTTCACTTTTTGTGCTGATTAAGAAATTAACAGGCAGTATAAGCAAGGTTAATTGCTTTTCCCATTTAAAATGTACTGCTCTTGAGCAAGAGGAGATCTCCTATACACACAACTCTATGCACACATGCACGCTATCAAATGAAACAAAAATTGCTGGCAAGTGAGATTAATGGCAAAAGCCAGGTGAATAACACATTTTTACAAGAAAGTTATCTAGGAAAAAGTTAAGTTTAATTGTCTTTCAGATCTGTTATGATGTAATAAATGTCTATTAAAGTTTAGCAGCAAATTGGGTTTTAATAATCATTGCTATTTTTGGCTGGTGGGTGACATGTAGTTTAAATATAAACCAGATTTATGTTTGACACCAGGATGACTTTCTTGGATGACTCTCCTTGACTTAACCTCTTCACAGCCCACAAGACATTTAATATGATTTTATTTCTAATAGACTGTGAGCCAATAGGATCATATTTGCTACTACTGATGTTTCCAATGAGAAATAAAATCAATGAGGTTTATGCTGAAGATAAGTATAAGTGATTAGTTAAGTGTAAGTGGCTTGGAAAATATTAGGAAGGTTACATTACTCAACCAAATTATGCAAATGAAGGAAGAGTCTAGATAGAAGTAAAATCTATGAAAAACTCCTGACCTTGCTGTGTCGCAAAATCTTAACAAGAATTCATTCTTTTGTGGGCACTCTCAAAAATGTGTATTAGTAGTCAAGAAACTTTGTCTCATTTTTCAGCACAAGCAGTCAACCTTTAAGCATTCATACCTACAATGAAAACAAGAAAAAAAAAAAAGAAAAAAATCTTCGACCCAGAGACAATAGAGCAGCCCAGTGGGTTGCTAGGAGAAAAACAAACAGCACGATTTAGCATAGAAAAAGAAGGCGAGTGAGGTAAAGCCATTCCATAGCCTGGGAAAGCAAGACAGTAACATAGAAGTAGCATTCTGCATCATGTTAAAAAAAAAAAAAAAAAAAAAAAAAAAAAGAAGAGATATGCATGTGAAAGAATAAATGTTGCATCTAAATTTCTAGGTGTGGTGTTTTCCAATGAGCTACATATACACAGGAATAATAGAAACAGCAATAGTCCAAATAACAGAAAAAGTATTTACCATTCCCTACAGAAAATGTCTGTGTAATAATAACAAAGAGACTGTTTTTCCACATTTTACCATGTTAATGACTTCTGTTGCACATTAATATTTCTGCACAGATACTTTGGTTATTATTTATATCCTGCTAACAGAGGTCACCATCTAACCCAAAGCCTAGTTATGAAAGGTCCTGGGCATTCTCACAATAAAACACAGCTTTCTTCCTCCTTCGCTTTTCCTCCCTCATATTATCCAATCAAGAAAGAATGGGAGGAAAACACTCTTTTGCAAAGAATAGAGGCGTAGAGAGATAGTGGCTGGCGATTCCCATGTATGCCCTTCAACTCTGAAACCAAGCTTCATCCAGTAAGTGAACTATTTCCAGCTGACTTGAATAACAAGTGGTAAATACTCAACATTTCCTTAATCCCCACAGAAGCAGCCTTTCCAGTGAGAGCAACTGAACCTAGTCCAATCTCTGATTAAAATATCTGTCCCCCACCCTTCTACTCCACCAGTAATTTGAAGTTGCATTAGCTTTCTCCCTCTCCAAAGGAGTACTCTGGAGATCTTTTAAGTTAGCGGTGAACCCAGTCTCTTCCTAAGTTACTACTTCAGCATTGAAGCTCGATTAGCAACTGGATAGCAAAGCTCTCATCAAAACTTATGGAAATGAAGTAACATCCTCAGCATCCGTCTTAATGCCTTCACAACACTGGAGAACAAGACTACACCCAATCCTGTACAAAGTGTTACTAAACCCCTGTCCAGTGAAAATGTGAGGGCTCAGCTGTGTGTGAAGGTACTCTGGTGTCACCCCAAGCAAACAGTCCCCCCTCAAACACAAGCTGACAGACCGCAACTTCTTTGGTCTCGTTCCTAATGAGGAGCATCACACAACTACACACAATAGCAATTTGCAATCTGAAAGGGCCACTGTGCTCCAGCTTGAAGTCAACGCTTCTCTTGGTACTACAAAGGAAACAGATTACACTAGAAACTCTGGATGGATAAAATATTTATATCATATGGATCACATACACTTCTCTCTTCCCTTTTGAAGTGAAACAAAGGCCAGATACTTCCAGCTGAAACTACAGGGGGAATCTTAACTAAACAGAACATTTAAACCCAGCTGGAATTTTACCAGGAGCTCCCAGCTGAATTCTCAGTTCTTGCATCATTTCCTGGCATTGCCAAGATCCACATGGTGACCAATTCTTCTCCAAAAGGACTGCCCCGCCCCAATTCTTGCAAAAGGTATCTTTAGAGTCAAAATACTTGCTTTTTGCAAAAGAAAAGCTACTAACTCCAGTAAGCACAGGTGCTTTTTAAAGGGTACTATAAAGTTTCTAAACAATAAAATGTTTGGGTGGGTGAAAGGCTAAAATTAATTAATTACTTGAGTGCTTTCTTGCAGAAATTAATTGCCAGGACAATCAGGACAAATGTACTTTTTAAGAGAACTGTCTTGGGCAGCTGAGTAAGGAATGTGAGATGCTTGCCCTATTCTCATGCCTCATAGCTGAGGATCAGTAGCAGCCAGCAAAAAGAGAAGATACACCTGTTTTGAAATTTGCCATTGTAAAATGCACCTGACTCTGTAAGCGTCAAATTAAACATGTTTCTTAATGGCCTACTACATATTAACAGTCATTAAAAGATCCACAGGAAAACCAAAGGCAGTTCTTACTACAGAAGGTTATCCGAAGTCCCAGAAAATGAGGCAGTATATGCGAGGATGACGATGACACCCAAACCAAACCCTGAAACTTTCTCAGTGCCTTTTCTCCCCTCCAAGTAAACCTACTCCTACTTGACTCCCCCTGAAATTAAGGCATTGAAATTATTCTTTTAGATAAATTATTGCAGGACTGGAACAATTGTGTTCAACAGCAATGCTCTCATTTGTAGTTTGCCAAACTGTAGCAATGTGTTTCTATAACATTTTACATTTTTAAGTACACATTGAACTTAAAATAATTAAGAAAACAACGTAAACATGTAGCTCAGTCACAGGAATCTGGAAAAATCAAATACCATCAAATACAGTCAGATTGAAATGGAATTGCTGTACCACAAAGACACTGCAATGAACTTAATTACTCAGTTTACTGTTTCTTTAGAAATAAAGGAAACATTTTCATTTCCATATACCCTAACAGTTGTAAAATTTGCAATAACACCTTTATTTGTGGTGGTATATACAAAATATGCAAGTCCACTTCCGATTTTTACTCTTAATACAGTGCTTCCACCTAGAAAAAGCAAGATCTCTCAGAACATTTAATTGGAGAAATCACATTCAATTCCAAAGAAGAAATTAAACACCTCTGGCAACTATAAGGCAAGCTAATTAATCTGAAGTATGAGCCTGTCTCTTGTGATATTTTGTGAGGGACTCTGTAATACCAAAATGTAGCTACGTTTGACATGCAAGATAAATTTGGGCGGAAGAGGGAGGAGAATTTTGGTATCTCCTGAAATGTTCCCTGTAAAAGGAAGACCAGATTTCTCATCCTCTGCAGGAGAGGGTTTCCAAAGCACTGCTGTAATCCTAGCTCATCTGAGGTCACTGGCAAAATCCCACTGATTTCTATAGGAAGAAGCACAACCAAGAGAGGGCCTTTGAAAACATCACCCTAAGCCTAGCAAACATCAAGTAAAACCTTTGTTATTTAAGGTCATAGCTAGAAGTGGAACTGCAATAAAGTATTTCATTCAATTATCTGAAAAGCCATTCACAGTAAACAACAAACGACGACTTTTTACTACATCTTTACTTTGACTTATTTTACTGTAAGAGAAGTAAGCACTCTAGTTTATAAAACAAGGGGATAAACGACAAAGAGAAAGCAGCTCTAAACATTTTGCTAAAGCAATCACTCCTTTGTTCATTTTGTTCTCCCTGTAAGGGAGATTCACAAGGGTAAGGCAGGAACACTGGGCTTCAAAAGTAACCAAAATTGGCAAATTGTGCAGAAAGATAGATAGTGTCATTGTTTAGCACTTGGCACCAGTGTGGATCTCAGCAAGCAAGAACACAGATCGCCTGTGATGGGAAATCTATCAGATGTAACAGAGCCAAGTGATGGCTAAAAACCTAACATTAAGGTCCTTTCATCCACTGCTTACCTTACATTTACGTAAGTTTCACTTCCAAAGCAGGGAGACCCCAAAGATGAACTGTCTGAATTGAAAGAAAATTATTTCAGCGAAGAGGAAGGTCAAGACTTTCCATTGATCCAAACTGACCATCAATAAAAGGAACAATACCTAAAATTAACTTTTTTCCAGTAGCATTTTTCCATTCAAGCTTTGCCTGGACTGTAACAGAAATAGGGAGAGATGACTTGAGCGTGTCTTCTGAGGGCAAGAAAGGATAGGGTGCTTCCTGACATCGGTGTCCCTTCCTACTGCATTTACCCAAAGCATACATTGAAGTGCAAATGCAGCCAGTGTAATTCAGCAGCGTATCATACACAAGCCCGCAGAGCAAGATCTCAGCCAGGGCTGTCTCATTATGGAAGAAAACAGAAATAGCATTCGTAAATTAGATGTGATCACCAGGAACAGTTTAGCATCAAACACTTCGGAAATCTGCGTGTATAAAGCCAAGGCATTACATGCCAGTAGATTTCAGGCTGCAGATGGCTTTAGGGTGAGAGAGTAGGGAGAACCCAAGCAGGACAGAGTTTGCTATCAGAACTTTTATCAGGGAGTTTATGCATGATTTCTTCCTCCGGCATTAGGAATTAAAAGCACTGATGTGGGGCTCAGACCGGCAGAGTGAAGGAGGGGGGGGCACCCCAAACAAGCACCTCTCACAGCTTCAGTCACAGCTAGAGGGAGACAGCAGTGCTTGGCAGAGAAATCCACTAACATCAGAGGGTGAGTCTTCACCCACCAGTCTTATTCAGTGCCACAGTCACATAATGACACAACAGGCAACAAAAATGCCTTTTCACAGCAGTCAGGCTGCGAAGCCTCTAGGAATTTCTTTCCCTTTTACAACTGCCCTTCTTTTTAAAAACCCTCCCATTTTAAGACAAACAGAGTCCACTCCAAACACAAGAAAAACAGGTGCTTTTACAAGCCTAAAGTCTTTACAAACCACACCACCTGAAGAAGAAAGAGTTAATCATCTCAGAGGCAAGGAAATCATCCTAGGTTACCCAGCGGCAGAGCTGAATTTCACTCTGAGGCACCAGAGGCCCTTGGGCTCACATAACTGGGGTACGGCAGGAACTCCTCAACCAACCTGCATGTATCAGGGATATCCTGGAAAAATTACCTTCATCTCTTCCTTGAGAATTAGAATCATGTAAACTCTTCTCCAGAACAACAGAAGATACAGATTTGCTGTTACCCCATCATTGCTGATCCAAATGACATTTTTCTGATTTTTTCTGAATCTTATGCTTTCCTGAAAATAATCAAATTATCAATTTCAGTATTTTTGAAATTAGTTTTTCCTGTCACCCAGTTAGAAATTACTTTTTCTGGTAATGTTTCACTTCATGGCATCTCATCTCTAAGAAACTACTGTTTTTAACAGTAAAGATTTCAGCTGTGTTGAAACATTCTGGCTGATACATGATTTTGATAAAAAAAAAAGTCAATTTGCTGGAGAAAACAGTACTCCATAGAATTTTTTTTCCTCCTCAGAAATCCCAATAACTTAAAGAAATTTTCTTTCTACTCAGCGGAGAAGATGTGTGCGATGTGAGGACTTGGATCTGTTGCATAAAATGGTCAGACCGTGGGGCAGCCTACTGTGAGCCAAGAGGAGGACCAGGAGGAATCACCATCCTTCTGCAAATGAAGGCCAGTGCTGGAAGGCCCTCCACGATCCTGATTCCCTGTCTTATTTCCGTTATGTGTTCCTCAGCAAAAGGGCAAGTCCTTTCTCCTCCATCCTCCTTCAATGCAACATCCACATACATGTTCAAGTGCACTTTTTCCTGCTACCAAATGTACTTCACCTTGTATACCCTTCACTTCTTAAATACCCAGAACCTCCACTCCACTGGGCTTAGACCCAAACCCATTGCCTTTTTCCGCAGAAACGCTACTGTGAGTCCAAGCCTTTCATTATTGTAGGTAAAAACAAGGCTGAGGGAAGAAGTACAGAGCAGCCCATCGCTGAAAGCTAAGGGGTGGAAAGTAGTTGAAAACACAGATCTCCCTAAAGTTATATTCTCCTTATCTGAGTAATTAGAAGTTAGCCACAATTAAACCAGAACAGCTAGTCAAACAGTGGGTCTGCTCCCTGGTGGCAAACTCACCAGTACCAGCAGTAAGGATGAATGCACTGTGCTCTTTTGTCCATCTCTACAAACTTCAGCATTACTCAGGCAGAAAGGCAGAGTAGGGAAGAGAAGCACGTTCCAGCATCGCCATCCTCAAGTGCCACACAATCAGTTCAAGCACTTTCCTCTGCGAGAATCTCTTGCGTTTCAGCTCCCTCTACATACTTTAATTTCCTACCTGCCTTGAAACACATTCACTAATGTTTAGCTTTCAAAGAAGCAAGTTGAGACACCGAAGCATTCTTTCACTGATCTTTGTGACCTAAACTGGGTCTTGCTATTCTCATCTACAAATGACTGGTACTGGAAAGGCAGCATCAGAGTCTTCCCTACCATGCATGTCAGTGTTGTCCAAGCGAACACTATAGACCTAAAAAGCTCACGTCAGGAATAATTGGAATTAAAGCTCAGGGTTGTCTATTAAAAAAAAAAAAAAAAAAGAAAAGAATAGAAGAAAGGGTGAATCCTGAATTAGTTGGCATAGCACTTTTGATCCATAGAACTTCCTCGTGCCTTCCTCTTTACAGAATTAACACTACATTTCCTTGCAAAAATAGCCAGCACCTTTGATTCATTTTTGAATGCTAATCTTCCAGTCAGCAGCAGGATTTTATCCAGTTTAAGTAGAAGTGTCAGTCAGACAGGTTCACCCTATCTAATGAAGCCATTGTCACATACATAGTTTCAGGGAATACCTGCAGCCCACGCTTCAAGACTATATCAGGACTAAGCCTTCCTCATAGCCCTTCAGCATCTCTACATCTCATCACTGTAATTTAAAATGGTGAAGTTCCTGTGAAACACAGCAAGCCCCAACCCTTAAAATATGTTCCTCTGTCTTCTTAACCAAACAGCATCTGAAAAGGCTTTCCCATACTAAGCAAAAAGACAAAGAGGAATAATCAGGAACACCACAGTGTGGTTATCAGAGGCAGGACAGAAACGATTGCAGGGATAACCAGCAAAGCAAGAGCTCATCTTCACAAAGCCAATAATTGTATCCATGAGGCTAGCAATTCCAAAGGCCTCCTGCATGAAAATCACTGCAAACTGAAAACATGCAACTTTTATCTCTATGGTGCAAAGCAAAGCTATGCTGTAGCAACAGTGAGAAAACTAAATCAATGCTGTTCAGGGCCAATACTGGTAAGTCACTAACCAAACAAGCAACAATGTGAACCTATTGATTCTGCAGAGCTATACTTCCACGCTGTTTTCTTCACCTTCTGAAACATTTCTATCACCTTGTAAAATAGAAAACTGGAGACCGAAACTCCTAATTTATGCTTCCTAAAAACCTGAAGTCAGACAATTACAGAAACCCTTGGTAGCATGTTCTGTGTTATACATTTGTCAAAATACTTTAAGAACAAAAACTGTCTTTGAAATGATTCTGCTGCGGATTTATCAGGCTGAACACTTAGTTATGACAACCTCAGGCAACTCAGCGAGGCTACCTGGATGGGTTCATGACACGCTCTACCCGACTGACAACTGCTCCTGCTGAGCGCAAAGGAACGCAGACAAAGCACATCACTACACGGGGACTAAACCGGGTAAAATTTAATGCATGGGCTTATTTTAACGTGCATCCAGAGATAGAAAAGCCTGTCAACCACTGGAGACCAGCGTGTCCCCATCTTCCTTCCCAGCCAGATGAAAAGCTTCTGAGGGTGCACTTACCTTCCCCTCCCTCCCTGCTGCTCCCCTGGTCTCAGGGTGAAAACCAGGGCAGGATTAGAAAAGAGCTGGGGGATAAACACATCGGTAAAACAATAAATACCAGCTAGACAGCTATGAAGGTCAGGAGATGTTTAGGAAGATTACAAGTTCAAAGACCACAGCAGCAGCAAGTACTGACAGATGAAGTGTACGTCTCCTTCTGAAAAATATATGCAAGTTGCATACATATATATTGTACATATACACATTTTTTCATACAAAATTTTAATCATTTTTACTCTTCTTTATTTTTTAAAAAGTCCTGGAACATGAAGGACTGCCTTACCTACTGGTGCTTTCCTACCGCAGAGTGCAACCCCATAGAGTGCTGGGGAGGACACCTTCAGCATTGTGTCAGAGGCCTCCTGAGGGATTTCTTTAACAAGTCAGACACTTAAGGGTTTGGACAGAAGCAGCAGAGGTAGGAAAGGGCTGCACAAGTCCCACACATCACCCCAGCGCTATCTCAGGCGAAGCTCTGCCAGGTCACTGCGGCCACCACCCCCAGTTCTGTTCCCTCCCCTTGAGGGGGACAGGGGGGAGGCCCTGGTGAAGGCAGCACCACCCTGGGGCACTCAGCACCGCGTTGGTGCCCACCTCCCCCAGGCCTGTCCCACGGCCGCCTCCCTGGGCCCCACCACTGGGGTCCCTGGGCCCCATGGCAACCCCTGACCCCAGGGCCTCACTTTGATGACCCCCAAGCCACGGTTCTCTTCTCCACCACCCTCCCCAGCTCAGGCCCCGCAGTGACCCACTGGCAGGGCCCAGTGGCCCCACAGCAACCAGGCATGATTCCTCCAGCAGCCCCATCCCACGCCCACAGCACAAAACAGTCCATCCGTGGAAACCAGTGCTGAGGCTCCCAGGCGAGAAGACGCAGGTCCCTAATGCTGCTTTCAGACCCCCATCCAGGACGTTTTAGCCATACCAAGTGGCCATTAAATGCTAACACAGCTTTTAGGCCAGGCAGGCAGAAATAATGGTTTGTTAAAGACTCATTATCGGAGATGGAGTGCCTTGAAGCCATTAGGGAGCCCCAAAGTGCCCCAGTGGGCCAAAAAGCATGGTGAGAACATGGCTGCCACCCTTCACCAGGTGCAGAGATCAGGCTGCATTTAAGTCAACCAACACCTACAGAAGTGCTCTAAAAACAACACAGCATTCACAAAAGGTAGCCCAAAGTCTACAACGCTTCCCCCTCTCCTCCAAAATAATCAGATTTTAAACACACCCTTCAGAGAAATGGTCCAGCCATTAACAGTAACTGTTTCTTATGTGCATCAGTAAAAAGATGTAGCACTACAGACTCTAAATGGGACTTACAGAAAAGAAGCAATAAGTCTTTGTCAGCCTCTCAGAAATGAATGCTTAATACAACTGGCTTGGAGTACTTCACTTCTCACTCAGCTGAGGTACCAATTATGGTACCACTATGATAAATTTTAATCGTTGTTGTTAATGGCTCCCCCAATTCATTTTATCCCTTCTCTGCGCTGATGAGCTGTGCCCAAAGTCTCATGATTCAAATACTTCCCCCTCTTGTCTGAATAAAGCAATCTCTTGGATTTTGACCTATAATACTCCTGACTTATTCAAAGACATATGAAAGGACTCCAGACATTTGGACATACAGAAAGTTTGAGTCAGAAAGTACAGTTACAACACAGCCAGCAGTCATTTGTTTCTGTTTTCTTGCCCCTGTTTCTACTCCCATGCTCCTCCCACCTCACCCCCTAGTGCTTTAATTTCCTTATCAGCAGGCGAATACTTTCTTTTTATATTGTAAAAGTCAGTGTAAAACCAACATATTGTTTAGGGCCACAAACACAGTTGCCTACTAAATCTCCACCACCCCTGTAGTTACTAGTTCGCAATAATTTAACAAGCAGTTTTATAATCTCAAAAGGGGGAATACATTGCATGCTAGCAAGAAGCCTCTTCACTTCTACAAAAGTCAGCACAAATCCAGTCTCCTTATCCCAGCAGTGCGAAGAAAACCAATGATTCAGGCTCACCAAAGCAGGACCAACGAGAGATACTCCACATCTATACATCCAGTGTATGATGGAAACACACCACTTAGAACAGACAACGCTTCCAAAGCAACAGTGAAGGGGCTCAGTCACAATGTGCTAAGAGACTCAGGTAGCCTGGTCACTGATGTTCCCCCAGATGAGATCAAGGGTCACGCAGCAGTGTTAAAAAGCAGTAAATCAAAACATCTTGAAGAAATTGCCCCTGACCCTAAGTCAGGGAACTTGCTGCCACAAGAGGGTGATGAAGCCAATTCACAAAAGTAGCAGATGTTTCTATCCCAGCCCCTAATCCTCAGGAGCTCACAAAATCCCTATGACCAGGTTAACCTGGAACCATTTATCAGATGATCTGGCAATCTCTTTGCTGCTCAGGATCTAAGGAAATGAGAGAGGAAAGTGACACACAGAACAACCCTCACATTTGTTGCAACAGCAAGTTGGGTAAGATAGATGCAAGTGTATTCTGACTAGTTTTTACCATCAACCTCTGAGAAACTCATGACAAAAGTCATACAAGCAACAGCACATCAGAGACAATTTCTATGCTAATGACTAAAAAGTAAACAAATAAGCAAGCTTTTACGTATTTATCTATTTTTCTCTTCTCCCTCCCTCTCCATCCTATCAACTACCTATAGTCTTTCTTGGCTAGTTCTAGGTATTTTTAAACTTCCTTCCTGCTGTTTACCAAGAATATGGGAATTCAAAGCAAAAGCCACTTTCAAAACTCTTTTTCTTCCTGAAGATGGCAGATGGGGTCGAGGACAGCTTCAGGATAGCTGTGCAGCTATCCCATATCAGTCTTCAGACTATCTGGCTGTCTAAGCTCCAAAAAAGTAAACACATTGATAAATACCCACAGTGTCCTCTCTGCATGAGAACAGCTATCTTCATACCCAGAAGATCCTAAACATCCTCAACAATGCATCCTCCCTCCATGAGTGTCAAAGTCTTCCTTACAATGAAGATGTGCTCATGAACAGTTTTATCTTTTGCAGAGCATTGGACGCTGCTGTGACAGCCTTCTAGGCTCTGAAGCCCTGCAGGGCTTTGGTTATGAAGAAGCACCACCTTATTCTGCATGTATGGGGGCCAATTTCAGGTTTGGATCATGGCAGCAGCTGGGTAGGGAATGGTCCCGTGAAACACAGCAACACATTTCATGGGGGACTTCCTTTTTACTCTCTTCCTACAAACTCTGTGCCATATGGAGAGCTGGCAAAAGGGAGAGGACAGATGTCTGGAGACATTATAGTTTCTATGTTAACTGCCTGTGAGTTTATTCATCAAAAGGTGATCACCCTTTGTTCTGGTAAGAATTTATTTTAACTTTCTTTGCAGCTTTGAGAGGTTGACAGCAAATCACTACTACACAGTTCTCAAAAAGTACCAAATGATTTGCAGCCTGATTAAAAGGCATGGTTCTTGGCCTGAAATACCAAACATTAAGCAAAACCTACAAAGGCAGAACAGAAATAAAAGGTGACAGCAGAAGAAAAGGAGATGAATGGAAGCCCTCTCTGTAGCCAGGCAGGCTCTGTACAGGTTTGCACACCCACATACGATACTGGACCAGGGTGGATGTCATAGGGATAAACAGCTATACAAGCATAACAGTGCTGCTACACCAAAGAGAAGCTTCTTTCTCTGCATTCAGAGAGAGGAGAAGTTTGGAGCACTTGAACAAGTACAACAAAACACTCCATCTTTGAAAAAGAGGGACTTGGATGTGCATGCTATAATAATAAAAAAAAAAAAAACCTGCCACGGAAGCTACTCACTTTCCAGCAGTGTTTCACAGAGACAGAGCTCCCATGAGATGTCCTTTGATTCAACCTGGAGTTCATTTCCTGTAGACTAGGGAGAGCATTAAATGCCCATGTGGTTCTTGGAAATAAGAAAACAAAACTAGAAGACTCAATCGTTTAGAAAAATCTCTTTCAACAGTCAATCTGCATTTGGAGTTTGCATCCTGCAAGCAATGCTTCCTGTGGAGGTAGCTATTGGCCATATGATCTGCAGTCTCACAAGCTGAAGATGGAAGTGCGAGTGAGAATTCAGCTCACACATGGACACTAAGCCCAAAACTTGTCACACTGTTTTGAGGAGCATCAGAGGTATAAAATAAGTCAGCTTCATCTAAGAGCAACTGATGTGAATCTCAGAGGAAGCTACCCTGGCATCACCTTCACCTAAGCATTGGATGGATTGCAATAGTGAAATCACAGGCGTTGCCAGAGACAAGGGAGAAGGGAGAAGTTAACTACCCCTTTTCCCTAGGAAGGCACGTTCTAGAGGGAACCTTACAACACTTCTCACAACAGAGAAATCTCAGAAAACAGGTGATGGAGAAAGCTGGCAAAAGGGGAAGGAGCTGGTAGCATTTTCTTCAAGTTTGCTACCAACATACCTATGATCTGGACAGGTTAGATTGGTGGGCCAAGGCCAACTGTATGGAATTCAACAAGGATAACTTCCAGGTCCTACACTCGGGTCACAACAACCCTATGCAATGCTACAGGCTTGGGGAAGAGTGGATGGAAAGCTGCCCAGAGGAAAAGGACCTGGTGGTACTGGTCAACAGCCGGCTGAATATGAGCCAGCAGTGTGACCAGGTGGCCAAGAAGGCCAACGTCATCCTGGCTTGTATCAGGAATAGTGTGGCCAGCAGGAGCAGGGAAGTAATCCTTCCCCTGTACTCAGCATTGGTGAGGCCACACCTTGAACACCGTGTTCAGTTTTGGGCCCCTCACTACAGGAAAGACCTTGTGTTACTGGAACATGTCCAGAGAAGGGCAACGAAGCTGGTGAGGGGTCTGGAGCACAAGTCTGATGAGGAGCAGCTGAGGGAACTGGGGTTGTTCAGCCTGGAGATGAGGAGGCTGAGGGGAGACCTGATCGCCCTCTACAACTGCCTGACAGGAGGGTGTAGTGAGGGGGGGGCAAGTCTCTTCTCCCTGGTAAAGGTGAATAGGACGAGGGGAAATGGCCTCAAGTTGCACCAGGGGAGGTTTAGATTGGATACTAGGAAAAATTTCTTCACTGAAAGGGTTATTAAGCATTGGAATGGGCTGCACAGGGAAATTACTGAGTCACCGTCCCTAGAGGTATTTAAAAGATGGGTAGACGTGGCGTCAGCTCTTCAGCGTGGCAGCCTATCCAGTATCTTCACCCAACTGCTGTTAAAGGGTTATAAACTTTTACCCAATCCAAGTATGGCTGTAGAAAACAGTGCAATAAAAGGGCTGCCTCTGTGGAAACAGCCTTCATTAAGTCAGAGGGGTAGGAAGACAGAAGAAAAAGAAACAAAAAAAAGGGGGGGGGCGGGGGGGAGGGTGAAGCATCCATTTTTTATATAAGTACCAATGTATCTTGGCACTTTCTGCAACACAGAAATGATTTTCCCCCTCCTTGGAATAGTTTATTATTTACAGTCGAGGGGGAAAAACAACTGGAAACCACACTAGCAGTTCAGGGAAACAAGAGCTATGAGGTTCTCAAGATAAAACATCATGTGCCAGCCTATCATCTATTTCTTCTGGCACTTGATGAAACTGCCTGCCTGTTTTTTCCACCAAAATTCAGGTCAGTCACTGTCCCTCATTCACAGTGTCACGGCCACTCTGAAAATACACATCAAAGCATTAGCTAAAAAAGCGAACTGCCAGGCACCACTGCAATGCAGGTCAAGCACACGAACATTTTTCTTTTTTGCCTGTGTGAAGTGCCATGCTTGTTCTCCCCAGAACACAAATCCCAGCCACCTGTGAGGAGGTCAGATAGAGCAGGCAAGCAAAAGCTCCCATCCCACCGCCCCACATGGAGATGCTCTCGCTTAGCAGGGAGGTGGGAAATGACGTGTCACCTCCCATAGCAGCTCACTTCAACAGGCAGAGGGGATGGTCAGCCGCCCGGGCTGAGCAACAGCACCCACATACAGACCCTTTCCCTCTCCTCCCGACTGCCAGTCCACACAGCCCATGAACATGCAGTGATCTTCCCAAAGCCCTCGACAGAAGAGGGTTGTTAAATAGGTGCTTCTCTGAAGGAAAGAAGAACTTAAGAGCAAAACAGAGACTACGATAATGAACTGTTCACAAGGGCTTTATCTCCACAGGGGAGGGATTTGTTGGTTTTAAACTCTCAGCCAGCAGATGATGAAACTCCACTCCCCCGGGTTTACTGACCAACAGTAAACAGCGTGCATGTATGCATGCATGATATTTTTTAAGCTCCTATTACTTTAACACAGGTTTAAAAGAAATCCAACATATATTACACCTAACACAGGAACAACTGCAAGACCAAATTTCATGACATCTTTTTTTTTACCTGCTGCTACGCCTCCACTCACCTGCTTATAACATATATGAGCACAGAGAAGGATGAACACAGGACAGGAACAAAAAGAATTTGCAGGATCAAAGGGCCAGGTTCCAGAAGGTGGCAGCTCCATGCCTGATGCTGGGCCAAAAAGAAAGGAGAGAAAAAAGAAAAAAAAAAAAGAAAAAAAAAAAAAGGTGGGGCAAATGCAGCCTATGTTACTTTTCACTCTGTTTTTTCTCCACAGTGCTATTCCCCAATGCATCCAAGCTCCTTCTGTTTTTCAGACCATTGCTCTCTAATGTTACTGTTCTTTGCCTCAAAAATTGGGAATGTTTTTTAAAGAAAAGAAAAAATATATTCTCCCCCCTTCAAGGGCTGGCTGGATTGTTCTTCACCTTTTAGATTTTTCAGGTGTGGGGAAAAAAGGCGAAATGTTTCCCCTTACCAGAGAGCTGTCTGATCTTTTTTTTGGTTCACTCCACAGCTCAGAGACTAAATTTGAAGCTGCAATCCTCATGCAGTAATGGGACTGAAGAAGCAGAGATTTCCAGAAAGATACCAAATACAAAGAGCTTCACACTGAAACTGCTGGAAGAGGCAATTCTGAACAGGCATTTTCAGCAGCTTACGCCACCAGCAGACACTGCTCCCACGTGCAAAGACACAACTCCTTTTCTCCAGCCGCCGTCCTCTCCTGCGAGTATACAACGAAGGGAGACTGAGCTTCTGCAACAAAGCCGGAGGAACCCTCTGCTCTCTTAAGAAGCAGCTCATTAAGCTGTGCTCAAGGCCAAAACAGCCAATACACCCAAGTACCACAAAACTGCCTTAGACAGGCAAGGATTTAGCCTGAGTAGATGTTCTTTCATCATTTTCAAGTGCTGTTATGGCCTCATCCAAACTGCACTCTGCCACAATAGAGACGTACTGATGGATATGAATAAATGGGGAACTGATGCCTAGCTGCTAACACGAAACATTAACTTTATCTTGGCCATCATAGTTTTTTAATTAGAATAATAAATTTTAACAATAAAAAGCCCTATTTCCCGAGACCCAATTGCTTCTACCATAATTAAAGGAAGACTGTGGGAATCAGGCCAAAATAATGCTAGAAATGGCCTGCAAGCAGAAGGACAACTCTGCCTGTGACAGCCACATGCCTATTAACCCAGCGTTAGCACTGCACTGTCCCAAACACTGTGTTCTGAAACAAGTGATCATGTATTGCCTTCCCTACTAAACTTGTGCACACACTTAATTCCATGGTAAGCAGGACATAGCTCCCACAGGAGAACAAGCGATCTCAAATTATTTCATATTCCTTGCAGGACAACAGCAAATGTGTGCCCATAGACCACGATGTACCAGCATGGGGCATCTCACAGTAATCTGCTCGTGAATCGGGTATTTAGCTGCAGGTACAGCCTCCATGAGAAAGCACACCTTAAACTTCTGAATCAAGAACTGCACTCAGCAAGAGTGATGCAAAATCCTAAATCAGTCCCCTTCCCTGCTCTGCAACTCTGCTTCCTCCCCCAGCTTATTTGGTTACTTGGATGAGAAGCAGACAGCTCATATGTATCCAGCCATCAATCAGCTGCAGCCTGTGTATATTCCTTCTAATGAAAATGCTTTATAAAAAATATTATAGATTCACAATATATTAAAAAAACCCAGTTCTAAATAACAGCTATGCACCTTATTCTTTATTTAAAAAAAACAGCATAATATCATATTTAAAAGTTACTTAGGAAAGATGAGTACGCAGGGCAGGCACGCACTGCTGCCCTGCATCCCACACATCCAAAAAGTTTGCATTTTGCTGCAAGTAACTATAGGACCAAAAGCAGCCCTGAGCAATTAGTAGACAAAGCACCTCAATCAAATCACTGAAGGTTCAACACCAAGATGAGGGGAGAAGAAAAACAAACAAAAAGAAACATACGCATGAAGATTATTTGTAAGAAGCACAGGGACGATGGCCAGAGAAGCAAAGCCCCAGCACTGCCCACCCTCAGACATGCTGCTTGCACAGGGACCGGAGGAGGCCATGCTAAGGGGAGAAGATGGAAAGGGTGCCTTAACGTGGCTTTGTTCAGAGATACCCAAGACTTATAACAACATATTCTTGCATACAAGCAAGGGTAGGAATAACGGCAATACTTATGACTACCTAAAACTCAGGCTACAGGGATCCAGAGAGAAGCACCTTGGAAAATAAAAAAAAATTGTGACATGCTGGAGGTTAAAACAGATGATCTGATAGTCTCTCCTAGCTGTAAAACCCCGTAACAGCCAAATCCAAAATGCCAGGCATATAATTCTCCATCAATTACATATTATAAAAACAAGCCAGCAGGGCACACAATGGTTTTGAAGATGGAAACATGGGAAAAGTTAAAGGACTTGTCGCGGGCAATAGCAGAAATCATTAGTTCTCAAGTAATCCAGTAGATTACAGCTCCCCCTACTCCACAGGCACCTTGCTTTGAGTTTACTCCTTGTTCAGATTGCCTTTCAGTATTTCTGCTCCATTTTTAGGCCCCTCACAACACACATGCTGCCAAGATCCTATCAATTTCAACAAATCAGTCTGTGGAGCAAGAAGGGAAGGTCAGTGCCGCTAGACCCTCAGCTTTGGGAATCTTCCAGGGGGAAGCACAACCACACCAAATTTCTTCCTACTTGTGCCAGTCAGGTTGTTAAAAGCACTGCCTGTGTTTGTGCCATGTTATAAGGCCCCTCTGAGAGGAGGAAAGACAGGTCAACAGGATCATTTAATTGGGACTCAATAGCTACAGAAGAGAGTGACTCTGCTGGAACTCGTTCATTCTTGGGGGCTGAGTTACGGTCACCATTATTTCAGCCCCCTGGAGAGCACAGCAGGCCAGAATACGAATTAAAAGATTATAAATAGCACTGAACAAGGGTTTTTGTTACCATCTCTGAGGCAGCACTGTACTGACCTGCATTCAGGTTTCACCCAAGAAAAGTTCAGGGAAGTGTCAGCACCATCCCAGTGAGGGCTGTGAATTGGGATAACCCCCTCGCCTTTCTCTCATGGTGCCAAAGAAGTATTTACGACTTCAACTTGAAGCCAGATGTAAATGGATGATTTTGTACAGTCTTATCCCAAGACCCGACATTCACACAAAGTCTTCAGAGCAGCAATTCAGCATTCTCAAAGGGAAGAGAGAGGGCACATGATCCCAACCCAGTAAGCACATGCAAGCTTCAAACTCTCTTTTTCTCCAAGTTAAACTTCAGGCCAAATCAAGCTGCTTGTCCTATCCCAATGGATGTAAAGCTTTCTTCTTACCCTGCTTGGCGATAAGAAGTTCCACAGACTGTGGGGCAAAGCAAGGAGCTGTGATTTGGGAAACTGTGTTCTGCTTATGCCTCTGCAACTCATCCATGATACAGCCTCATCCGGCTGCCCTGACATGCTTGTGCTTCTCACCACTTACACTGCTAGAACTTGTACATTTGGTTTAAGGTCACTCTTCTAATGGAGAGCATATTCTAGTTTGCTCATAAGCCTCCAACTGACTCCTTGATCTTTCAGAAAAGGACTTGGGTCCAACAAAAGATAACTGGTCGGGGTTTTTTTGTTTTGGTTTTTTTTTTAAATTTTTCAAGCCTTCCAGTTGTAAACCAAAATGTCTTCCCTAGAATAATTTCAGACCAATGAAGACTTCAATGCTGGCTCAGAGCCCCACTGCCCTAGGTGGTAAAATTGCAAGTAGCCAGAATGACGCTTTCTACCTCAAAGAGCTCACAATTTCCATATAAAACAAGTGACAGCTGACAGCAGGACACCAAACAAACTATAGTGACCAACTCTGCCTTCACACAAGGAGAGGTCATCAGAATAGCGGATCATTTTGCAGGACTGGGCTCTTCATAGTCCTGACTCATTTCAAGTATGGCAAGCGTCAGTACAGCAGCTTTGAATTCATGGTCATGAACACACCAGTTCCTAGCAAAAAGGAAAGAAAATGAGCAAGACAGCTAAAACCTTATCACTTTTGAGCTAAGACAAATGCTAAAAAACGGACCTCTTAACACAGTGTTTCCCAGACCAGAGGGGAGCGTTTCTTGCTCTTGATCCTCCCTCTCCAGAGTTTTTGCAGAAGAGCTGTGAAAAGTGACTGGTCTGAACAAAGGGATCCTTCACAATTATCCGGAAGCCTTTAGAAAAGGCTGATGTTAAATGTCACATTTTATGCTGCTATCTCACAGGCCTCAAGGAAGAATAGAGCTTATGTCAGAGTCGGTATTTGTTTTTCCTTCTGCAGAGATGCACACTTCAGAACTAAGGCTTCTCTGAGAAAGATACATTTCTTGAGCTAGATAGCGATATAAAAAGGAAAATGCTTTGAAGATCCTCTCCTCCTTTTAATTACAGTGTTTAATATAACGCTTGGGGTAATAAGACCAGATTATTCCACCAATATTCAAGCTGAGCAGGATTTAGCACACAATAGCTCTCACCAAAACCCATGGGATTCAGAAAATCAAGTTGCTGAACGCAAGCGGAGACCGCAGGATCTGGCTCAAAGTGAATTTGTAGAAATAACAGCCTCTCATCTCTACAGAGATCATTTAATAATAACACTGCCGCTGCACTGCTTGAAGATGGCCAATCTCTGCTTAATAACACTGATGCTCTGGGAGCAGTCTCTACTGAGCAAGGATTCAAAACCCCCCAATTCTCTGGCGCTCACCACCTCTCCTTCCCCACCACCTCCAAAGAGTCAGCGCTACCCCATGCACCCACTCTGTACCTGCCCTGCTCCTTCCGCTGTCTTTCCACCTAGGCTGCCAATTTCTAACCTTGCAGACAGGACCAATGACTAACGTACCGGTTTGCAAACACAACCAGACTCGCAGCTCTACCCACAGGCATTTACCAGCATATTTTAGGAAACAGTTTGCACAGATGGCAGCAGGTTGCTGGAAAACCGTTTAATCCTCCTCCATGTGCTTTGGAGACGGCATTATTCTTAGAGCAGGCAGCACTGCCTTGATCTGTTGTACCAAACTACAGATTTATCAGCCTAGGTATTAATAGACACTGGCAGTTCGCTCAAAAAGAAAAAAAAAAACAAAAACCCAAAAAAAACCCCCAAAAAAACAAAACACAAAAAACCCCACTGTGCCAAGGCCCTTTTCCAAAGCATCAGTCGGTATGAGCATGCACCCCTCAGTGGGAACACCCAAAAAGCGCTGGGACAGGCTGAGCTAGGACTGCACCAAAGTGGCCAGGGTTGGCCTGCAGCAATCCCTTCCAGACACGCTCCCACAGAGAGCTCAAGAGATGATGCTGACGTGGCTGCAGCCTGTGGCTGGCCCTGCAGCAGACTGCCACTGCTCAGCTACGGACACACCCCAAGGGACAATCCCCATTGTGCCATCACCCCAGGTGGCTTGGGGACAAGGTAGGCCTCCTCTGCTCCCCAAACCACCCAAATCCACTTGCAGGCCATCAGCTGGACCTCAGTAAGGGACTGGACCCCACTCCACAGCAGCAGCACACTCAGTCTTCCCAAGCTCAATTTTTTCCCCCCACTCAGACAACATGCAACATGGTTTGCGATATTCTTGCTACTCAGGGATGTGTCTCAACACTTGAAACCAGTAGAAGCCAACAGCAAAATATCAATGACCTTCCAGGCTATACTGCATCTCTCTTTCTCCTAGGGATTCAACCTCCACTGCACAAATATATAAAATTCCCCATAACCAGACCAAAAAAAAAAAAAAAAAAAAAAAAAATTTTCTTCCAAGGAGGACATTCACCTGCAAAGCCTCCTTTAACATCCTGAATTCAGAGACACAGAGTAAGTGCTGGAGATGTGTCAGCTGCCCGAGATGCTACACCTGGGTAGAACCACCTGCAGCAGTCTGCCATGAAAAGATGAGAGGATCGGAAAGCAACAGCACAAGGAAGCAGTTACAATGGAACAAAATGTCATGACACGAACCCTGGACATCTCTTAATTGTCATCTGGAAACAGCAAATTTAAATTAATTTTTTACTAAACAAAACCACCTTCCTGCCCTAAAAGTCGGAGGGCCCAGCACAGTCAAAGACATGCACTGGCACTCAGATGACTCGGACCACCTAGCTAGAGGGGTACCTGCGTATGAGAGCACATCTGGACAAGCTTCTTTAATCCAGATTGCACCCAAAATACATTTTCAAATTTCAATTAATTACAGAACAAAAATTTCTAACAAAGGGAAAAGGGGAAAATGGAGAAAAGGCTAAATTGAAAGCACTGCTTTAGAAGACAGACATTTCCTCTCCAGAGTCTCTGTCCCGTCACTGCCCATAGCTGGTAGAGCATCCGCTGATAGCAGAATATTTAGGATAGGGCCCATATATTGGGCTGATTTTGTCAGCTTGTAAAAGGGGAAAAAGATGCACACAACTTGTTTCAATTTCTAGGTTTTAAATAAGATAAACCACATACTTCCAAAGACGCAGGAGCCTCAAGGCACATTCATATTTCTGTCAAAGGTGCAACTAACACATGTCGACATACCTGCAGTATGTTTAATCAACCTGACTCAAGTGCCAGAAAGAGTGACAAGGGAGCCTTGTCCTACCACGGCTTCACTGCTATTGCTGCCATGATGGACTTGATCAAAAGTAGGTCTCACGTTGCAATTATAACTACAATTTACAGTACTAGCATGTTTATGCTTCACAGACTTTCAATATGATTTAAGCTGCTACAGGAACAATTTTCCTAACTAATCCCACCTTTAAAGGTGTTCAAGCAATGGAGAAGCCTAACTGTCAATTATTTTTAGTGGAGCTACCAGCCCTGACAAGCATGCAGCCACAGACTGAAAATCTGAGGGACTTTCGAGTTAGCAAAGGCAAAGACATCAGATCCTCTCCTGAATTATCTGCAGCCACTGCAGTTGTCTGCTCAGGGCTTGCTGAGCTCTGAGAGCTGCAGTGGTCCTGGAACTGGCTTGCAGGCAGAGCTGGCAACCCAGGCTCACAGGCAGCAGTGCCATCAAAGCGATAGGAAGAAAGGAGATCTCCTTTATAGCCCAGAAATTCCCCACATAAAAAAAAAAAAAAAAAAAAAAAAGAAAAGAAAGAAAACACCCTAGGCTGGCTCCTAGATTACCTAGGCAGCATCCAGAAAGCTGGCTCAGGTAATCTAGTGATATATCGTTGGTAGCTAAATATCTTCTGCAATTTCCTGCCTTGTTAGATAGCGAGTCAAAAAAGCATTTCACTTTGGGCTAACAATGTGACACCAACGTCTACAGCAAGATCTTCTTGCTGCATAGCTAGTGGTGACAAATTTTAACAGTACCACCCAGCTCACACATGGCACCTCAGGCTCATCTCTCCTGCTGTGACACCTATTCTTTATTGGAAGCTTCTTGCATTTTTCTGTTGGCAGTCTTTGAGACACAGCGAGGCCACAAAGATTAACCTGATCATTTGATTTTCATAATTAATTATCTCCTGATAAGCAGCTTTCCCCCCCACCTTTCACAAGAGTAGTTACTGCCCAGCCAGCCCTGCCCTTAATTCATCACATCAAATTTGATTTCTCGTATCATGCTCTGACAAGTTGAGGATAAAGTCATGAATGAGCACTGCCTTGCCATACATCAGCTAAGCTCGGTGACAGCAGTCGAGATGGAGAACTAACAGTCCAGCTTGAAATTAGCTCCAGACTCATCCCATTGCCACAGGAAGGCATCTCATGCTACAAGGAGAGATGCACCCATGAGCCTGTTGTCCCGCACCCCCATGTCATGGCACTGGTGAAAGGACGATGAGAAGAAAAAACGCAACCTCCTGCTCTCTAACGTCCTCCTCTTTCCACCACCCTGCTTCAGAGCCCAAATGGATGCTGCTTCCAATACCACCTCGCCGTGCTGTGCCTTCGAAGTGCCACTGAACTCTCGCTCTGGTGACAAAAGAAGAAATTACCAGCAGGGATTATAACGCAGACAGCAGTGGGCACAAACAACCTAATTTTTCCAAGAGGCAGGCCGTGTATGCTTTTTGTTGTTCAGAGCCATCTGCAAGGAACTGGGTATTTGCAAATAAAAGGAGATTAGGACAAGGCATTAAACCAGCGTCTGCTGCTCATTCATGCTGTCCCCTGAAAGAGAGCCCAGATACAACATTTAAGTCATAACACTCAGTTCTGAGCTGCTGGTAAATTAAAAAGAAAGATGATGATAATTAACAGACACACAAAGTTGGGATATTACTTTTTATACCAACTAAGCCCCGGGAGGGCCATAAGATGTGGAGTTGTTAAGGAAACAAAGTGAGATTCCCTTTGGGGAAGGGCAGCTCCCCCTCAGCTGTGCCCACCCAAGCAGTGAGCCCCAGCAGAGAAGACACGACATGGCCAGGAATGGGGTGGGAGCAGAAGTGGCAATAGCTTGCCCAGAAACTGTTGCTCTTAGGAAGGCCTAACTTCTCAAAGCCTACCAAAATAGCACAACAGGGATATTGTTCCCAGAGTTGGATGGCAAAGGCTTCTGATACCCTTGGGAATCGTTTCTGCCGTCAGATGGAATGGTGCAGCAGAAAATGGCATCTGCAGCTTTTACAAGAAGCTCTGCCGTGTGCACCTCAGACATGAGAGAGTAAGGGCATCAACCCAGCAAGCTCACTTTATTTCTTCATATCCACAGTAACTATGTGGCTGTCAGTGCTGCTTTTCTGAGGGGAAAAAAAAAAAAAAAAAAAAAAATTCAACTACAGACTGCAAGAAGCAATCTGAAACAACCACTGTGAAGGTCTGCAGGGCAGCAGCGCATCCTGGAACAAGCATATGTTAAAAAGCATGACGACTGTTGCCCAGAGGGTCAGAGTAAAGCACTATGCCCCTCACAAGTACCAGATCACATGGTGGGTAATGTGACTTTCCTCTAAATTCTTAAAAAAAAAAAAAAAAAAATTGGGGAAGCTTGGGAAAAAACATCCAGTTCAGAAAGACAGATGAAAAGCATTTCATCTCTGTGTATTGTCTGTTTTTCTACCAGCAGCCACTTTCACAGAGGATTTTGCCTGACAGAGCTGATAGGCGCTCGCCACTGCTCAGATTTTGGGGTTGATACCTTTCAGATGTAGCTGGTGTTCAGTGTTCAAAGGCATCGCACACGTGGCACCACCTGCATCCTCTGCCTTGGGAATCGAGAGCACATTCCACATTACAAACACTGACTGTCGACCACTGCCATCTGATGCTTTCTATTCAGCATTTTTTCAGCTTAATTTCATTTACTTTAAGATGGAAAAAAGATGGTTCATTAGAGACACTTCTCACAGCCTGCTTAAAGCACTGATGAGCTGACGTACATTTTCATCGGTCCAGGTCTCATTGTTTTACCTTGAAGTGCAGGCCTTTAGCAGATAGCAGTAAGTCAACCCAGAAAGTGCTGCCTTGCAGTGCCTCATTCACAGCACCTCTGCAGCTTGGAGTAATTCCACCTAACTAATGCAGGAACATCCTGTGCTCAGCAAACCAAACTTTCCTGCCACTGGCATTCATTTCACTAACATCTTGGAAAAAATAAGTTCGGTTTTCAGGTGAAAATTCAGGTCAAATTTCAGGCAAAAGACCTGGACAGTTGGGAAAGACACCCAGGTAGTGCACCTCAGAGGAAATGCTCTTTAGTAATTTCTGGAAGAGTCTTGAAGGGGTTTTAAGAGCATGAGTTTCAAATACGTAGAAGAGCTGATAGCTGGTGTCAATCAGCTCCACCGTTCCACACCATCCAGGGGAAGGGGACAGAGACCCAGCCTAACAGGGTGACTTCAGCTGGTGAGATGCAGTGGGGAGACATGCACCATAGCCTTGGGAGACAGTCATGACCGGGTACCCCCTTTTCTGCAAGTGGTGTCTCACAGCTCTATATGTGACAGACCCCTCATGCCAAGCCAGGCCCAAGGTTTAGCCAGGTTGTGAGGGGGTATGCCACTACCCTCACTCACCCCAGAGCCATTTGGCCCACCACTCAGCCCCAGTCCTCCTCCATGACATTCAATTATGGTCCCTGGCAGCTCCAGCCCTCCTGGCCTCCATGGCCCAGCCAAAATCTCCCTTCTAGAAGGGCAGCACTTCTTCCTTTTCCCTGGACCCATCTCCCCTGCTGAAAAATCCTTTAATTCCCATTTGGAACCAGCAAGTCCAAACAGCCTAACTACCTTATGAGACAAAATAGGGTCCTGGATGTCAACATTCAAAGAAAAACAAGCATCTACACAGAGCACATCTCTCAGATGTGAAGACTGGAAGGAGGTAGACTCACTCTGGCCCAGTATGGCCTCCTCCTCAGAGATGACGACTAGGCGAGTTGGCTGCAACTCCTGGAGAAGCTGCCCTCATAACACACAACCATTCCCCACCTCCCTCTTCAAGTGTTTGTGAAACCAGCCCAAGCATCACTCAACCCAGTCAGCCTTTTGGCATCCAAGTGGCATTAAAACCACCCTTGCGTTGTCATGCCATTAGTTTAAATCAGTTTTACAGCCAGTTCCCCGATCAATAAAATGCAGAAACATGACTGGAGAAAGGAATTAGCATCTGTAATCCCATGATTACATAAATCCCTTTGGTCAATCAGTTATTAATGGCTTTTATATTTATTGGGGTTTATAGCAGGCCTACAAACCTGAGCCATCAGAAGTAGACACCAAAGAAGACACTGTAAAAAAGCTATTTGATTACTGACTCCTCACAGCAAGTGCTGACAGAATACAAATTTGGCTCGCTCTCCCTCCTGTTAGTGAGCCTGCTAATGAGCTTGCCAATTAAGAGCCAATCTGAAGACCTTGGAGGGGAAGCTGTCAAGAACATGAACTCCCATGCCTCCAAGGAGCAGCTGCAGGACTTATGGTGAGGGCCACCTCCGATGCTTCTTGCTGATGTCACCTACTGACCCCTTTATCTCCCACAACTCGTTCCTCTCACCCAGGAAATACAAACACTTGTCACACATGCATATTATGGCTTCAAAGGCACAGACATTGAAAATAAACACACACCGAAGAGTAATAAAACCTTGTTTGCTCCTCATCGTTGCAGAGGCCTTACTGGGTCAAATGCTGGAACTACTGGGAAAGTGCACAAGCTTTAAAATAACAATAATGTAAGAAAAAAAAAATCACTAATTGCACATCATCATGTCTGTCTAATTATTTTGGGATACTTTTTTATTTTTGGATGTGTGTGTTTCTATTTAAGGAATTGAGGACAGTTTGGGCAAGAGAATTTGGGCTCCTAAGTCGCTTTGGATATTTCTGTGCATATTCCTCCCCTCATCAGCAATTAACTTAATGCACTCCATGAAAGGAAAGGCAAAAGCATAAATACTACACAATGCCAAAATTCCTGATAACAAAGCTTTATGACTTTCAGTGCAGCTGGCCCTGGGGACATGTACAACCTGCTGCCAGCCACAGGACACACCAGTGTGACAACTGGGCAGGGCGCAAGTACGCAAGGGCTGCGAGCATCTCGTGCGGCAGTCAAATCCTTAAGTGGCTATTTCCAATGCACCCATTCAACTACGCTGGCCTGTCATTTAAGCAGACAATTTCATTTCAGAAGCACTCTATGCTGTATTTCTTTGCACTTTCCTTCCTGCCCAGTCATTCAGTGGGTAACTAACAGTGGCATTTCCAACAGAGAACTCTGACCAACACATTTCACCCCTGAAGTACCCCCTGGTGACTGCACATAGAGGTTAAATTTTATTGCAATGCTCAAGTCCAAGGGACTGTCAGGAATAGAACAGGAGCTGGATTCCTGGTCTAGATTTTCTTCCAGATTTATCAGTCCCCCATTTATTTCATCACACCACACGATGAGTAACCCTCTGGAAATAACCTTTAGCAGAAAGCTCTGTTACCGAAATAAAGAAATGCCATAGTTTCTCTGAAACCGTATCCTTCTGCTGAAACTAATTATGAGAAAGCTGTTGCTTAATGAAAGTTTGCTTTAATATGACTTATGCTATTCATAAGTTTGCTTTGGACAGCATCCAGGTTTTTTAAATTAAATATTAGCAGTCTGTTAGCCTATCAAACAAACCTAAGCATGTCAAGTTAGTATTTTAATAGTGTTTTTTCTTCTCTCCCTCTCCTCTCAGCCTAGGTTTTGCTTCCTAATTGACTTGCTGCTTTAAAGTCAGTAAACTCAAAAGTCTGAGGAGAAGATGTCACACTTTAATGGTTTAGGAGTGCACACTTTGCCTGGGTGATTGATGGATCAAATGTGAGAACTGGACTATCTCTAAGCCTCTCTGCTGCTAGCAACAACAATCAAATTATCTCATCCATTATAAATGTAAAATCCATCTTACTGTCCTGAAGGGATGTTATTGAACTGACATTACTGTGGGAGCACCGACAAAGGTATATGTGTGAGTTTATCACCTAGGATGCTGTTGAATATATGCACCAGGCCTGCTGGGCTCTCTCTGGCCCATTACACTCCTTTCTGGTTATTGCCAGCACCAACCCCTTTGGTGAATGAGATATAGAAAAGCTGCAAAGCCACAGCAGTGACAGGTCCTTCAAAAATGCAGGTGATAAAGTGGGATAACATTCGCAGATGAATGGTAAAGAAAGGCTGATGCTTTAATTGAAGGTTGCACAACTGACAAAAGGCTTTCCATGTAGATGGAAAGCACTTATTAAAGCAATATTTAATATTTTCAGAGTGCTTTTCAACTATAATTATTTACTTTCAGTGCTGCCTAATCAAGTAAAGGACTGCAATGTTTCTGATCTCAAGATGAGGGCTGAAAGGTAGGAAAGGTTTTAAAATAACATGTATGCTCTCCAAAAGTGACTCATGTAGGCTACACATACATTCATGTGCCTATAGCAAATTTGTTAGTGCAAGAACAGTATTTCTGACCACAGGCCCTGCCAGTGGGATGTGAAAGTCATGCAGGTTCTCCTAAGTGCTGACATCACATTCATGGAAAGATTTCACATATTAAGCTTAGTTAACGAATCCACTGACGACGCAGGAACCAGATTGAAAGCCTGCTCCTTCTCAAGAGCAGGGAGGCTCTCCCAGATTAAAGGTAAGCAGAAAAGGCATTGAAACTCACTGAGGTCAGGTAAGGCACAAATATACACACCATTAGGGCAAATCTGCCCAGTGGGTCCCAGAAAGAGAGGACTGCAGTGAATCCTCAGGATGCAGAGTCCAAAGCACTGAAGCACAAGCAATCAGAGGAAGAATGGGGCAGGAGGTATCAAGAGCATGGCCAGTACCCTCAGGCCCTGAAATAGTAGAGGATTTGTTAAATCCCAGGGAGCGGCCCTGCCTGTATTCATCAAAGGAGGATAAAGCAAAGCCTTTGCAGTGCTGGCAAGTCTGGAGGGGGTGGTAGTCCCCTTCCTCTGCCCAGGTCTGGGGAGTACAACTCAAGGTCACAAGTGGGGCTGGACAGCTGGGTACCCCAAATGCATTCATGCCACCTGCCTACCACTGAGGCACAGGACTCAACTTGCACTTTGGTTGTGGCACAAAGCATCTATTACTGCTGTTGGTGGAGCATTCCTCTTTCCTCCTCGTCCCCACAGCTCCTTTAAAGTCCCCTGCAAGCCTAAAGGAGGATGCTGGGCGCTTTATCCTATAAAAACCTTCCTGTCCTGCCTCAATGAGCATGGTTGTGTTGCAGTAACCATGTCTCTGTTTTTTTTGCATATCACCCCTGGCAATAAAAGATTGAAAAAGTGCTGCGTTATATCTAGTCTTGTGCTGCATCTGACAGCATTACATACCAGTGGCAAGGTGGACTTGCAGGTGCTAGCTGTGATTTTTCCTCTCTTGTCCCCACTTAAATTGTATGATCACTCTTGTGTATCTCCACATTTTAGACGTACCCCTGAGACTGCTCATTTATCTAAGAATCGTCTTCACCATAATGACAAGTCAGGAACACCAACTCCCCCTGCTCCTTGCTCTATAGAGGGGCAGAGAAAACAAAGCAGTGGTAATACAAATATTGCCTGAATAGGTAGGTATGTACTTCAACTTTTGCCTTAGTAAAGAATCAGGACGAGGGCCACCCAAAAGCACAGTCTCCCCTCTCATTTTTGGGAAGGGGAGATCAATCCCACCCATGTCCGCACTGCGGTGCTGGTGACGTTTCACAGAACAACCTGCAAATACAACAGGGACTCAGCTGCATCCAAGGAGAGCTTTGCTGGCTCACCCTAGCCAGGGCCACTTGCAGGACAGTTGTGCTTTCCTTTGTTCCCCATCTCTTTTCTTCAGACCTTCCTGGTGTTGCCTCCCTTCCCCCACCCATGCTCTGGCAGGGATGCTGAATGCTGATGAGACAATACTTGATCCATCTTCAAGCACTTATTTTCGGGCAATTAACTTGGCATCATAGAAGCACTTAAGAAACCTGGCTTTCCGGAGTGGGAGACAACTGACTAAAAAGCTAAGCAAGGTAATAAATTATTGTCAAATGGCTAAAAAAGAACAGGAAGGGAAAAAAAAAAAAAAAAAACAAAACACACAAATAAAACAAAAAACCCAACACTTTGATAGAAGTCTTTTGATGCTGTCAGAGCAAATCTGAGATCTGACAGAAAAAGCCGATCTAACAGTTTGAGCAACCATTAGTGTGAGTCCAATACTGGCCACTATCAATTGTGCCTATAACAATTATGCTTTGCCATTCAAGGGTGGATGCTTTCTTTTCTGACGTCTTTTGATTGTACGTCACGGATTCATCCTTGGAATAATTAGCCAAGGCAAACCATCTATCTATTTAGATAGTGCACATTACTCTAATGTACAAAGGCTTCCCAATCACCAGTGGGCTTTCATCACAACCTACACCTGCTATAATACTACTTTTCTACTTCCAGAGGCAACAATTTACACATTATCAATATTGTACTTATTTACTGGGTCTTAATTTAATTTCAGGAGAGCAGAACCAGAAGCAAATCAGTTCTCCATAAAACAGAAATTCCCGAGTCTTCCTTGTGGCATTATTTTCCTAACCCAAAAATGACACTTCAAAGATGCATTTGCCTTTCATCCTCCAGGTGCCAACATCAGGGCTGTCAGCGGTACCCAGGAACAAGGCATGAGAAAAGCCAGTCTGGTACTGCCCGAGCAGTCCCTCTCTGATGGGCGCCTGGGTCTTCCCTCCTATTCCCTACTTGACTTTTTAGTGAAGTTGGTATTTTTTGGAGATTAGAAGTGTATTGATTTTGCAGACACAGCTTCAGATCTAAAGTTAATAAATAAATATCAGTCTTCCCACACATAGCTTACAGCTACCTTCCAGGTTTTTCAGTGGATCTCAGTGCAGACCCCTACAGCCACAAGAAACCTACAGATACTTGCATAATAAATTG
>NW_009269997.1:1186709-1203576 GCF_000687185.1 Egretta garzetta
GGGAAGGAAGTTCTTCAACTTGCAATTTATCCTACCAACCATTCCAGCTACCTCCTCACCTCTTACATGTACTGCTGCCATCAGCGAGTAATGTCCTGGAGCTGGAGCTCCAGTGTAGTGCTCCGCAGGCACAGGTACCAGGGCTGCTTTTAGAAACAAAGAAGAAGAAAGTAGGGACGGACAGAAAGGGAAAAGAAATTCCCCTATTTTCCATGTTTTCAAAACCCACAATTTAAAAGTGTTTCCTTTTGCCTCGCTGAATTGACATAATGATGTAAAAGCAACGTATGAAAGTCCACAAGGTGCATACAGAAAAAACAGACCTGTCATCCTCCTATCCACACTCACACACTGAAGCAGGGATCTCAAATACCCAGTAAGCTTAATGTTGTAACTTATGACTTATTCTCAATAACTATTCAGTGTTATAAATCAAGTCCTCCATGTTCTAATACCTTATACAAATACATCACGGCTCTTGCACAATAGCATCCTACTTGCATACATTTACATTATTCCCTCAAAATAAATGTATATTGAAAAAAATTATTCCATGAAACATTATCTGAGCAATCCTCTTAGAAGAGGAGTTTAAAGGGGGGGAAAAAAAAACTAAAATAAAGGCAAGCAGTATCCTTAAGAGGAAATACCTTTACTGCAGATGGTCCAAGCGGGGCATACAGCAGTTCCAGGGCACAGGGGCAAACCTGAAGGCACAACTCTCTACATATTTAAATATGTACAACAAACCAAGAGTCAGGGCACGTAAGAGATGGAGCCCAAGTCAAACAGCCTTGCTTTCCCAACCTGGTTATAAAGCCCTGCTTTCCCAAACTGGTTGTTTTCTTTCTACAAATAAATACCCTTCTACCACCTGGTATGAGCTGGTATCACTTCAGAGGTACGATGGGGACAAATTCTGAAAAAGTACCCAGCTTGCTGTTTTCACCAAGAAATTAATTTTTACGAGTAAACATGGACACTTACATCAAGGCTGAATTATCAGCTGCACACTAAGCAGCCGAATAGCATTCAGGAGGAATTATTACACCCTTCACTTCCCTCTCCCACCTCCAGCCCCATCACACATACCTGCACGCACTGGACTCCAATGGTGCCAAGCCATGACATGGATCACGGCAAGCTGCCCCAGTCCTGCTTTCCACGACCTCTAACACACCAGTTATCCCACTGTGAAACCCTTCATGATTACAGCAGGATGGGCAGGATTTATCCATCAGTTCTCAATGCTGGAAAATAAAAATTATTCGCTCTCCTGGACTTCTTTCACACTCTTGGGCACATTCTCATCCTTTCATTTAACTGAGAATGCCACACACCTCAGCTACAATAGCATCAAGGGAAACAAAAAGCTACTTTCAAACATCTATTATCTCCGATTCAAACAGCCATCCTAGGCTAGACCAGAGGTCTAGACATGCTATTCTCTTCAAACATCACCTACAGTGGATGCCTAGCCCAGAGCATTAGGACTGGACAACCATTTAGCCATAGCCCTCCATATGCTCTCCCAGACTCAAGCAATCCAGGGACCTGAAATTAAGCAACACACAGTTCTGCACACAGGTTCTTCCAAAACTAATGGTTTTCATTAGCACTAACACAGCTGCAAAAATATTTGTCAATGCTTCATTAATGCCAAATGAGCCCTGCAAGCATGCAGGTTTTGTTAAGAGATCCCGAGATACTTGAAAGGTAGGGTGGGCTTTTTCCCCCCTCCCATTTTAGTTTTCTTGGCCCTTCCGTCCTCCCCTTCAGTTCAAAAGCTGGTAGCAATTTACAACAATTTACAATTTAGAAGGTATGCACAGGCATGTATGCCTGTGCACACACACAAGCCAGAGAAAGCCAGCAAGTCTCTTTTAAGGAAAGAATCCCACCACGAGAGTCTGGACTCTATCCTCGGTGGTCAAAATGGGGCGTTTGCTGGCTAATCCTAATGAGAGCCTCAGGCAAAAGATTTCATCCAGGCAGACGTTTCTCCAAAGAGAACACAGCCACCATTATATACCAAAACAGAATCAAGTTTGCAAATGCTTAAATCTCCCTGCCCTGGAGTCCCAGGTAGCACCCACCTATAGACTAGAGCCCCTCCGTGCACCAACTCTACCTTGCCATTACCCCAAACAGGAAAAGCAAAGGATGGCAGGCCTGCTTCCCTAAGTACTTAGGGACTTAAATAGAAGCACCATTCAGGAAAACATCATGAGATAGCTTACCTTGTGATATTTATGCCATTCAGGCATGTTACCACCCCCCGAACTCTGCTACCTACATGTGCCAAAAAGGACAGACCTCTCAACTTCTTATCATGGGTTTGCCACAGGGCTAAGCAAGCAAATACTACTTCACCACCTTTCAAGTCCAGTGGACCACACTAAGTCAAGCTTTTCTCTCTCCTCTGCTCACTTATGCCATGACGCTGGATGCACCAGCACCACACTCTGTGCTTACATATGTGACCTTCAAACATGTTTTACAGAGCAGAGACATGCACCTTCACCCCATTTATTCAGGGTTTCTGCCTGCTCAGAGAGATGCATTTTGCCAAGGACCAGGCTTAAGTCATCCAATCGACAGGAGGAAAGACTGATGAGAATAAATAAACCTTTGCTGGGGAAACCAAATTAAATGGACTGGAGAAGACGGCAGTCGCACATGGAGATAAACCCACAGAGCCTCAGAGCAGGATTAAAACACCACTTGCCTTCACCACAGGCTTTGTGCCCTCGCAAGTCTGAGAAGGATGGATTTCAGCATGCTAAGACCCTAACAAATACCAAAAGAAATAGCATGCCATGTGTGGTTATACAATCTTCTGGTTTACCAGAGGATTTTGCGAACTCCCCCAACACTGTCATGGCAGATCCATGAAGATTACAATGGACATCCACACTCTTTTGGGGATTTTCAAGTCTCTCGACCTGCAAAGACAGACTCACAGGCTTTACAAGTACTGCCGACTGGCCTACCTAGCTTTTAAATTTCATGAGCCCTGAAATGAACATGGAGATTACAAAAGATATCATTTTGTTAGAGCAGTTTGTCAGCTCAATAAAACCTGAAACAGAGGGCTCACGGAGTATTTTAATTTCCACTGGAGGAGTTGCCTGCAGAGTTTACAAGGTGCATCAACAAACTTGGACCCATACACATTTTGTAGTCTCAGATTCGCACAGGTTAGGAGGAGCCCACCATAACCAGCACAGAGTTACAGTCCGCAAAACATACATCAGCAGAAAAAAAGAAAAACTATGAAGTTTGTATATTCCTTCTGTAATGCCAGGGGACCTCACAAACTCACCAAAGTAGATACCGAGATGATACACAGCCAGAAGATAAGGCCTTTGCCTTTTCCTTAGATGCTGATGCAAAAAGGGAAAAAACTGCAACCCAGCACTTTGCAAACTCTGGCACCCAACCACCAAAAGCAGTTTCCATGTGCTCTTTCTCAATGAGAAAAATGGCAGTAGATTGATGCACACTTAAATAGACCCTGGGCCTTTGTGAATATTAAAAGACATTCTACATATCGAAGAACCTCTTCTGAAAATGCTTCAAACCCTCCATCGGAGCAGCGCTCCCCTATTCACGAGCTATTTCCTCTGTCAAGAGGAAAAAAGGTTGTACCTCCAAAGGAAAGAGAGCCCCCTAATCCCCATGTCCTTCCTCCAAGAATTGGTCTGGAAAGGAAAAAAAAAAAAAAAAAAAAGAAATAATAGTTTATATTCAAATTGTTTTGTGGTTTTCCCACAAAAGTTTCAATAGCTTCAGCCAGGTTGTCTACTCAGTGTATAATATTCAGAACTATCCAGATTAAATTCCCAAGATTTTAGCAGGATTTCTAATTGCATTGCTTAAAACAGTTCCCTGTTAAGGGCTCATGCCAAAAGCAGGTTAGAGGCTTTCTGGATCAAGGATACTTCAACAGGTAGAGAGATTTAGAGAAAAAGGCAAAGCGAGGAAGCACACAGCATTTTTATATACTGTAGCTAGTTAGTGTCTAAACAAACACCTGGGTACGATATAGGGCTTAATTTTTAATATCCTCACTGTCATGCTTCTCAGAATTTTTCTAAATACTGCTTATTTTACATCTTTGCTGAACAGGCAGACTGGGGTTATTCGCATCTTTGTAAACACACACATTTTAACAGACCACAAGTCTATGTAGCTCAGAGCTGAGAAATGAAGAAAGAAATAGACTGTCTCTTAATGAAGTTCAAATAAGGAAAGCATTTAATGATGCAACTTCTCCAATGCTTCGGACACCGCTTTTAAAGGAGAGAGTGTCATAATGCAAAAGTATTTAATCTAATTAAAACTACAATTGTTCAGGCTGTTTCCAATATATTCAAATAAAAGAAGATGGGTTGAGACTTTTCCCTTCAAGAACACCACTGAGGAAATTACAACCCATCCAACCCTTCCCCCTCATCTTTTTGTCAGCAAATCCTATAAACCCACAAAATGCCAGGAATTAAATGCTAAGGTTGGCAATCTGTCACTGACATATGTTCCTGCCATTTTTTTTTTTCCCACCAAGTCCCGAGATAAGGCTACAGTTCCAGCCTTAGCATGGAACTTCTTTGCACTGGTTAATATTTGGTGGCTTTTATTCTCCCTCTTCCTTTTTTACCCCTTCCCCTCCTCTAATCAATGTGATTTACTTCGTTACCACAAGCCAATTTTTCAGGAGTCCTCAGGGAAAAAATAACATGACCCAACTTGCAGGAACTTGGAGGCACTCTGTGCACGTAACAGCATGCTCCCAAGCAACACCATCAGCTTCCAGCATGATACCGGACAGCCCCGTGACATGCTGCCACGACAAAATAGTTTCTTCCCTTTGGGAAACCCTCAGCGCAAGCTGTCCAAGCATTATTTACAGTTTCGAGTGTTGCTTTATTTATGGCTGAAATTCTCCCTGTTCAGAAGAGAGCACGACTGAGTAACTTATTAGGAATGTTCCTGGGGAATGGGGGAAAGGGGGAAATGAGATCATTCATGACTCCAGAAACATTTACAGCTTTTATGCAAAATTTAAAATTGGACCATTATCAAAAAAAAAAAAATAAAAAAACCACCCACAAAAAAACCAACCAAACCACAAAACTCAAACCCAACCCAAACAACCACAAGCTGGTTGTCTGCCAAGCTACAGGTGGGCTTTGTAAGGAGGTACAAGATTCCAGCTTTCTTGTTTGAAGAAGAGAGGAAAGCACGACTTCTGGGAAGATGAAATACTTGAGGTAGATATATTTACACAATATGTGGGAAGTGTGAACAGATGCTACCTAGGAGGCCTCTCTTACGACAGCATCTTGAGAACACAAAGAGGTTTTTTTGTTTGGAGTTTGCTTGTGTGGTGGGGTGGTTTTTTTGCAAGAAACAAAAATAATTTTTAAGAAGTGCTTTACAGTAGGAAATATTGGCTTCTAAGGCCTTCCAAATGCATCTATTAATAGCTTTTCCAGTAATTAATAGAAATAATTATTGTAGTCTTTTACCTGTAGGACACCAATACAGACTGACTCGGTTTGAATGTTGAACTTAAAACCATTGGGTGCTGTTTGCAGCAGCAGTAAATACAACTGCTCCCACTGACACCTCTCCTGGTTACAGATGCTCCCCACAATTGCAAACGTAGTCCAGACCCCAACCTTCCCAAAACACTGGCCTGCAATTTTCTCCACACAGAGTTTTTCAAAGCTATGGTAGGGAGATAGTTTCTTGCAAAGACACCGTAGGATAAGAGAGGCATGACAAGGCTTGCCCTAGGCCAGACGGACAAAGAAATCAATGGTAGAATTAAGAAGAGCAAACAGGACGCATGCCACCAGAACTTCTTGTGTTTAGTTCATTATAAAGCAGGGCCTGTGTCAGTAATGACAAAGAAACGATACCATGATTTGTTTGGTTACAGCTACAGGCATCATCATTTTGTGAAGAGTTGGCAGCTCCCAAATAGCTGACTTCCAGAGAGTTCAGTTAAATATAACCCTCTCTGCCCGAGCCAGGAATAAAATCTATTCTCTTTAATGTGATTTCAGCTAAATCTGAAGAGTTAACAGCCAAAGAGCTACATATTGATTATGCCACTTCCATTCTGATGAAGAGGACTTCAAAATAGCACCCAGAATCCAGTATTTTCCTTGATTCCATTAAGTTCTGCTACCAAAGGTTTTCTGTTTATTTTTATAATAAAGCAGCACACTCACAGGTATCCCCTTCCATGTCCCAGGTTGTTCTGGACACTTATCAGCTCATACAACAAATACGCATGTACAACCATATCCCCATGCACATGCACACAAATACACATTCCTCCACATACGCTCCTCTTTCATATCCTTAGCGTAGAAAAAAAAAAAAAAAATCCAACAACTGAATTTGTTTCAGTGGCTCAAGCCAGCAAGGAAATTGGGCATGCTATATTGTTTTCAGGCTATTGGCTAGACAAGAGTTACTCAAGGCTGGTGGTGGGGGTACAGTCATTCATGCTGCTTTGTAAGAAAACAGAAAAAAAAAAGTGTGATATGCACATACATGAATACCATATACACCAGAGAAAGTGCCTGGTTAGATAACCTCTTCTACTTCTAATGCTTCACAGTGATTTAGCTCTCTACCCGGAGGGCTTGTAGCTAGTAGGCAGGCAGTTTTAATACTCACCCCTAGCTCATTAAAAATATCAATCAGGGGAGCTCTCTTCTGAAGCTGAACAAGCATCATCCACGTTAAAGTAATGAAAAGTACTTCCCACTGAGGTCCACGTGGCATCCATCCTTGTGCACAGCCAATGCAAACGCTCATTCATCACAACTAACTATTAAAATTGGAAAGATATTTTGTTCCATCTTTTGTCACTGCAGAAAAACTAAGAGGGGAAAAAAAATTATCCCAGGATGGCCATAAATCAGACTGGTTTACTTGCTGTAGACATATCTTTATCTTATCTTTAGCTTTGTTCTGGATACCCATAAGGTGAGTATGGGTATCGTAGTCATATGGGTCTAAGGCTGAGCTATGGAGAGGAGAGAGGAGAGAAAAAAAAAAAAAAAAAAAAAAAAAAAAAAAAAAAAAAAAAAAAAGCCTGAAAAAACCATGCAGCAAATTCACAACTGAGGTCCATGGCTTAACTTTTCCACTGCAGCAGCAGCTTTTGATAGGTGAAGTTTTCTTATACTTGATATGGTTCCTTAGAGCAACAAGCAACAAAGGTTAGAAAAAAAAAATAATAATCAAAGAAACCTTTTATTAGGTTCATGAAAATAGCAGGTGGGTAAGGGCTTGTAAATACACTCATGTCCACTTCTCTCATCAGACTGTCGACCATGAGATGCCCTGAATGTTTGCTCACCATTTGCCCTGTCAGTGGTTTTCAGCTCCACGAAACTCAAACCAAGAACCATGCTCATAACAGAATAATGCAACTATGAAAAAACAATCTAGCAATTCCCATTAGGGCTGTGACAGTACCTAGACAGCCGCAGATGAGGAAGCCAGTGATCTCACCTCCGTACAAAGATGAACAACCCTCTCCCTGAAGAGGGCTTGAGCTCAAGAGACAGATAAAACTTCCTTTAGTTTTGATGCTGTCCTCTGCAGTGCCTGATCATCTTCCAAACGTAAAAGGAGAAAGCAAGTCTGGTAACATTTATTACCTTTTTAATCCAGTTTCAGTATCAAAAGAAATCCAAGTTCAATGCAACTCTTCACAGTCACCTTTGCCAGGCACACTCAAGAGAGCAATATTTCACCTCCTGCAAGGAGATGCAGAATTTCTAACGCAAGCTTCAGCAGCATACTGAATTTTTCAGATTTCCCCCTATAGAAGATATTTGCTCCACTAACAGTATGAGGCCAATCTACATTTTCTGCTCTCTTGGCTGTATTTTCCAGTCCTCCAAGCCACATTTAGAGAAGAAAGCAGGATATCTGGAAGAGAGAAGCCCTGCAGTGTCATCATTTACTGACTGGTTTATCAGCCTAATTATAAGGTGCACAAGTAGAGCTACCTAAATTGGTGGCATCTAGTTAACAAAAGAAGTCAAGATTTAGTGCCAAATTAGTCTGCAAACAGCTTAGCATGACTAGTGCATGGCTCAGGTGTAATTTCTTCTGTCTTCACAAGTCCCATAAGTAACCTTAACCTTTCTATACCAAAAACTGTCAGGCAAAACACCATCAACACAGGCTGAGCATGTAAATCCTGCACAGTCACACTATAGGGAAAAATGAGCTGCAAGAAAAATGTTGTATAAGGACATCATATGTTAACCATTCAAAGTAGGTATGAAACCCCAGTAATTATGTGTTTGCTGAAAAGGCTGATTTCAAGATGGACCTAATCACCAGCAAGAGCTTCACTGGGGCCAGATGTCCCAGAATTAAGCCTGCCCCCAGCATCCTCTCTCTTTCTTTGCAAAGAAAGTAAGGTACGGTCTTATGCCTTGAGAGTATAAAAATAAAAGCACAGCTTTCGTCTACATCCAGCTTCCATCTCTTCTACTCTACATGGAAAGCTTCCCCTTCCACGCTCTACTACATCTCACATCAGAAATCAAGAAAGTTCAATACAATTTTTCATTAGTTTCTTAATTTTTCTCTGTACCAAACTACAGAAATGGAACAGCACCTACACGCAGTTCCTAACTAAAACGCAACACCCAAAGATATCCCAGCCAAGCCCCAAGCAAAACTTTGGAAAAGCCAGAGAAGAAACTGTTATGAGAAAATCCTTCCCCCCTCTTTTTTACTGAGCCAACAAAGCATGGCAGCACTACTTGTTCCAGAAACACTCCTCAATCCTCCACTTCAAGACATCAATATTTTGGTCAAATTTTCAGTTCTCTGCTGCACATACTCAGCTCCCTATATTGTGAGGCCTCAGGGGCATGGCACAAGTCAAAGCTGAGACTACAAATAGCAGGGCAAAAGCAACAAGTTATCATTTATCAAATCCAGCTTACTCTTTAACACTGTTTTAAAAATGTTCCAAAACCCACATGGCTTTTGACTTTGGTTTGGCACAAGGATAGCAGCCCAGTTTCCGGTTGCTTGAGCAATATGTTCCCAAGATCCAGGCTTGCTCCCAACATCACGTTGTCTCCGTTTCTCATTTCACACAACTTCAACTCAATGTGCAACTCCAGCCCTCAGCAAACAGATGCCAGAGGCTGGGGATTGATCTCAGCTTCCATCCAGCTCCTGGGCCCTCTTTGGGGAAGCGCCACAAGGAAAGCTGAGTGGGTGTTACGGAATGGTGCACCTGAGTTACCACAACCAACATCTGGCTCCTAACTCTGCACAACGCTTTTGCCCCTTACTGCTTTGATTTAAAAAGCTCCTATTTAGGGATCCTTAAAGAATTAAAAGCATAGGGGGTGAGGGAGAATGAAACACCATTTGTAGGGCTTTAAGAACTAGCATGTTTCCTCCATAATTGTTTTCAGCCCTCACTCCACTTCAATGGGACCAGATTTTAAAGACAAACACGAGTTACTTATGATTCACTGGGAAAGTCCCCAAAGAGAAACGATTTTAAAGATACCCATTAACTCAGAAATAAAACATTAACCCGCTCTGCGTGGGCAGACCAGAAGACATGAACTGCAAGAGAGGGTCCAGCGAGAAAGTGGCACAACAGCTACTGTTCAGCGCAGACAAGGCAAGGAACATCATAAGCTACTGAGAACTGTACATAGCATCACTGAAGGGACAACAACGTCTGTCATGTGCTGCGTTCAGCCTCCCCTGGCCTTTTAAGAGTAATTTTTCACTTGCTTAAAAAAACTGGTCATTCACTTTGTGTATTAACATCACCACTTGTTAGAGCTCCTGCCTGTGGCTATAAACCAGATTTTGTCCAACCTTGGAAACTGAGCAGACCTGGGTTTGGCTACTGCTTGGACAGAAGCACCAAACGCAAAGACCGCTGCTGGTCAACCGAAGTTCGTTCAACCACGGAAAGGGTGGGCAGAGTCTAACAGTGAGGTTTTAGCAGCAGCCAAAGACAAGAAATGGTATTGCAAACACCATTAGTCTCCAGGTCTTTATTACAGCAGTGTCACTCATTAAGTGACTGATGCCATTAGAGTTATGCCAGCAGCAAGACACCAGAAAGAGAAAAGAGACAGGCTCATAACCTTTGCGTTTTGTCTGTGCATCTCAGAGTTTCAGGCTTCACCTCACCACAAAGCTGCTGTTTGAGGGAGGTGACACTACAGTGTGCAAACACCAAGCACCAGCTCAACCCCATTTAGAGTCCCTAAGCCAGTCTCTTTTTAAATAAATCACACGCAGACTCATGCCGAGTTGCCTCCCCAGTTCAGAGCCTGAAACAAGATGCCAATTTGCTTAATGTGTAAAAATTAAGTTGCTCTGAAATTAATCATAAACATTTGCCTCACTTAGCTGAAATCTATTTGGCACAACAGTCAAGACTCGGATTAAAACTCCAGCCTGTCCAGCGCATTTCTCTGACTTAAGAAGTTAATACCTTGTCATATTACAGGTGACATGCTCACCTCATTCCACTTTGCATAACATTAACCACTGGTTTTCTTCAGTGCCTCGGTTGGGAGCAAAACGACCTACATACATGCTTGCTGATGTAGAGGGCCATGCAGGAACCAAACCCAAGCATCCTCATATGGTAAAGTATGCAAAGATGGGACCAAATTTTTCTTATTTTAACATGTGTGTGTATGTGTCAATATACATACACATACAGACATAGAATAGTTTTCTGGCAGAGTGTTTTATTTTATTTTCAGCAAACACTTGGCCTGGCCTCTTATATACCAGCAACATAAACTAAAAAAAGTGCTGTTTGAGCTTTCCCTTAGAGAAACGAGGAAATGTCACTCCTATGTTACACCATGTTTCTCCAAATGGGATTATTTTGAAGACCTGTAAGTCTACAAAACTAGGGATCTTTGGTTTTCCTTTCTGCCTCGGTGGAGTCCCTGTCAAATAAGGGTAACTCTTCTTTTCTCCCACCTTTTGTCCATCTTGTCTACCGAGAGCTGTATGATTTTCAGGATGTAAAGTGTTTATAACCAAAACAAAAGTGGCTCTTCCCTTCACCCTCACAAAGAAATAAATATTAGCTACTCTGCCTGCATTTTGAACTAGGGAAAACACTTTCATAAAAATTTAGAAAGCATTAGAATACTCCACTAAAGACAGTATTGCATGATGGGTTTGGGGAAAGGAAAGCAAGATCTCATGGAGGGCTTGTCTACATGGGAAAGTAACATTTTGTTAGAACACGACACTTGAAGAGCGCCATTAACAGCTGGGAGCAGCTTTTCACTTGCTATCATCTGGCACTGCTCCTATAATTTTTTTCCACAATACTTGCACAGATTTGCACTAGGCATGGATCTCCTTCTCAGTCTATAAGGGAGCAGCTGGCTGAAATCATAAGTGCCCTCTGAGGGTACAGTACTTTAGGTCAGTTCAAACAAAACCAACCCATTAGTATTCCCCCAGAAAAAACATGGAATAATTTCAAAATGCATTTCCAGACATAAAGCTTAGCCAAGCTAAACCAACAACAACATAAGAAGAATTCATGCTCCACTTTCAGGAGCACCGAGCTTTCAAAAAAAGTGCTATAGAAGAACAATCAAGACAACACAGGGTTTGCAGTCAGTGGCTTATATATAAGGTATGGAGGGTGCCACCACCTAAAGACTGTTCCATCCTGGCAAGCATGGACTTTAGCTATAGTATTTCCAGCTGTTTGTAATCCATAACCATGTGTATCCTTCCAAACACATCTTGAGTTCAAGACACAGCGTGGGGGGAAAAAAGGCATAGCGACCACCTTTGCAATTCTTGATAAATCAGACAAAATGATGTTCTGATGCTCTCCTGTGAGAAGCAAGCTGTTGGAAGACAAAAGAAAATAGCACAATGTCTCTTGTTCTTTTTTCCCCTCAGAAATTTTCCTCAAATAAATTAGATAAGGAGCTTCTATGCAAGAAGTTTTGCTGAAAAAAAGTGTTGTCAGTATTCTTATTTTCAAAAACATGTTTATTCACTCCTTGCAAGGGGTGCAGAGAGGTCACGACAGAAGACTTCAGCCTGAGGGCCAAAAAAAAAAAAAAGTCAGAGAAGGTCTGTTGTGTGCTGTTCACAAGCAGAGAGCTACAGGATTTCCCTCCTCCTCCATCGAAACCCTGTCCTACATTTCCCCATGCCTTGAGAGTCAAACCTGCTTTCTCCAGGCAACAGGGGAAAAAAAAAAAAGAAAAAAAAAAATCACCCAAAGCAAGGAAAGCCCTGCTACATGCAGAACAGCTACCACCACCATGGATGTTTGGGTTACTCAAGACGGACACATTTTCTTTTCCCTGTAGCAAAATTGTTTAAATGCACATGGAACAGCAGATTGATAGTCACAAGGGGGAAAAAAAAAAAAAAAATCCTTTTTATTTCCTTGTGCTAAGTTACAAGTCATAAAGAATAATAAATTCTGACTTATGTCCTGATAAACAAAACTGCAGCGGAGCGCGGCATAATTTCTCCTCTTTTGCTGCCGTCTACCTCAGCTTTCTTAATTCATGCCATATTTAATCTATGTGTAGGAAGTCCACATTTGTTTCTAATAAGAGAAGGAAAGTAATGAGATGTCAAGGAACAGTCTCCTTAGGCCAGAGACTTCAAAGGTGAGTCTGGCAGCTTGTCCTGCATTTATTGTTTGCGTCAAACTTAAGATTTTCTAAAGAGCAACTGCCCATTTAAAATAATTATAAGCTGCAATTTAAACCCGAACGGCACATGAATATATGATAAAACACTTACACCATCGTCCAAATTTCGGCATCAGCCCAATATCAGGGAACACGTAGCTCCAGATGCTGGATTAAAACAATAAGTACAAGCTGAAAATGAGCATATAATTCTTTCAGCTAATGCAGAAGGGGCGCGCTGCTTAATGCAAAAGCAACGTTAAATGAAAATACGGACTACATTATCTCAACATATGAGCTGCAAAACCAGCTACTTCTGGTGTGCCTATTGGCTCTATCTACCCTGGAGCAAGAGACAGAGTTCCCACTAAAAAAGTAATTCCACCAAGGGATTATTTTTCCCCCTGACTATTCTTTTATTCAGACTTCTGAATTATGGCAGAGTTGGGAAAAAGATGGAATATACGATGAAAAGAAAAAAAGACACAATTGCTTATTGCTTATCTGACAGAACCATACCGCTTTGTTCAGGATGAGTCTTGCTGCTACCGAAGCCAGCGCAAAGGCTCACCCAGGAAGGGGAAGCCCTTCAAACACGGACCATAGCGGCAGATAATAACTGTTGTGATCCAGGTTCAATACTAAAAACAAAATGAAAAGGCGCTACCTCCACATTGATAAGCATGACACAAAAAACCTGCAAGGTCTACAGACATGCAAACATTGAAGCAGGCTAAATTATTAAACAGGCAGCCAATTTGTATATCGCAGGCACCACTGCTAAACACTGAGTGTACCTTCTAATTGATGCCATTTTTTAGTGTGTGTGTGTGTCTGTGTGCATGTAATTATAAACACATACACACTTTATTGTTTATCATCTTTCAGCACACACTCTGAGTCAGCAGATAGAAGGCAATATGTTTGAGCGGTGTTTAAAATGACACCCTTTACAAATGAAACTATCTAAATCCGGTGTTAGAGAATTAATGAGCTTCTCATGTAAATCACGCATAATTTACAGTGGAATTTGTCCTTGTGCCAACAACCACTTGCGCTGCATATTAATGAAGGCAGGGCTTCAGAGACGCAAAGCTATCCACAGCCCATTTGTGTCCTCTGCTTTTCCCCCCAGTAACCAAACCACTACAAACCCTCCCAAAGAACAATAATACAAGGCAGCAAATAATACAGTCTTCACCTCCCATTTCTCCTTTCCACCTCTGGCTGAGGAACACTACAACCATCACCCAGCAACACTAATTTTTAAAACTATTCTCCTTTAAGAACATTTTTATTTTGGGCACAGCTGAGCTTTGGGTTGCATACCCAAGATGAACTTTAAGCCTTTGTAACACCACTGAAGGCATTACCAGTGTTTTAGGCAACAGAAGGGGCAGCAACAGCATCAAGGAGCAGAAAGAAGCAGAGAGAACCCCCGCACACCAGCTAGGCACGCATGAGAGATGCGGCCGATAGGCACAGACCCAGGACCACACTGCAAACACATCAGTTTCATTTGACCCAAACCCCATTCCTGTTGAGGGAGAAAGCCTGAAAGACCGCACAAACACAGCCCTGAAACAGCACATTTCTCTTTTTGCTACCAGTATTAGAAATTACTAAACCACTGCCTCATGTACCACCACCACCACCCTCAGCAGCCCTCTCTCACCATCATCAGCCAGCAGCCCCCCAACAAGCTGCTCCAGAGCAGGACCTCCTCCAGCATCCAGCCTGGCAGCCTCCTGGCAGGAGAAGAGCTAAATTCCTCCTCCCTGTGCACAGCTGGGGCCACAGCTGGGAGCCGTAACACTCCCTTCAAGGGGAACAAGGCAGGGCTGGGGGCCCAAATTCAGCACCCATGGGCAGCCCAGCCAGTGAAACCTCCCTGCTCTCTCCCTGCAGCTGCAGCACCAAAGCAAAATAACTTCTTGGTCTCTGTCCTGTCCTTCCCTTTCCTTTTTGGGGGACCATGGCCTGCATGTGCTGTGTGGGTTCAAGGGGAGCATGGAGACCCAGCAGGGGTCCCAGGATGCAGGAGCAGCAGCACGAGGCGTGCATGGAAACACTTAATTGTCCTTCCCTCCCAAACCCACAAGTACAAACCTGCTTCTATATCACCTCCACAGCCTTTTCTAAATGTATTTACAAGGGCTCCCCTGTCTGTTCCTTTCTGTTATTACAAAGCATTCATACTTGATGCCTGGGCAATACAAAAAGGCATTCACCTACCCTTCTTACCACTCTGCTTAGCAGCCACACAGAAGAGCTCATTAATAAATGCCGCCCCCCCTGCCCACCCCTCCCCACCAAACCCAGAAAAAGGAAGCCCATATTATAAAACCTGGAGGGATCACACTGTTGCATTGTGTGAGGCTGTGCAGGAGGAAGCAATAAAAATGGGAATTCGATTTTTTAAAACAAAGGACACATTCTGCCCAGCCATGCTCATGGCTGCCAGTAGCAGTGACCATCGCTGCTGATGGAGGTAGAAGAGCTGCTGGTGGAAGAATATCCCCATTAGCACAAGTCAGGTATCTGGGGTGCCAGCAATCCATTCCCAGCAGCTGTAACAGCTTTCTCAGGTGCTGCACGTTTCCCCAAACTTTGCTTTTGCTGTTGAAGGTCCCATCCACAGCTACTGGTTGGGGCATTTATTATTCTTGAACAAGGCAACTGGGTTTAGTGGCATTTCTCCACTCTTCTCCCTTCACGGCTCATAGCATCGGCTGCCCAGTCCAATCCAGTTGTCTTTACTCTTTTCAGATCTTTCTGCCTCCTTTTCTCCTCCCAAGCTTTCTTCTCTGCCATCCTGACTGGTCAATGACTTTTATTAGTACCAGTCTTTAAAATATCCAGCCCTGAGACAAAACCAGGTGCCCAGTGAAGCCCAAAACCCTCAACATTCAGAGTGCAATGTATGTCCTAGGGACATTAAATGATAACATACCCACAGCTTCAAGTGGAGCCAGGATATCCTCCATGCTTCTCAGATTTAATTATTAAAATAAATGACAATTTCCCATTTCACTATTGCTTTGAAAATCTGATGTTCGACAGAAATGAGAGTAGACCGCTTCTGCCACCTTCTTCTGTATTTCTCTGTTTTTCTCACTGAGCTGGCCCAGGAAAACCTAGAGGGCTTTTTTGTGATGAACTCTATTCTGTGGGAGCGAAGACAGCATGATCTGTGCCTCATTTTGCACAGCAAATTCGGCATAAGCAGAAGCACACCTGAAATTTCACTGCTGCTGGGCTGAAGAGCATCAACATCAAAGGTGGTGCCAAGTCTTCTCAGAAATCCTACCAGCCTGTCCCAGCTGTGCAGCCACTGAACAAACTTCTTCCAGCCACCACCAAGATCTGGGATTTTCTTCCAGTTACAAGAATTTATAAAGGTATCTCACAGGCTGGAAGCAAAATGTTCAGGCAGCCCCCCCAGGGCATGAAGCGAGTCCTGTACTCATCTGAAATACTCATTAAATAAAACTGCAGAAATAATGGCCTCTTTGTCTGTGGGTGGCCAGGAAATAATGAGTTAAGCTCTAAGTAGCCCTGACTTTTCCTTAGCTTATCTCAGTGGTCATTAATTGGTCATTACTGGTGGAGATAGAGGCCCCTAATGCTTCCCTATAATGCAGCATCGGCTGCGCACCTCCACATTGTCCTACCCTTAGGAGGGATTCATGGCAGACAATAAATGTGTAATCATGTGCCATATATTCACAGACATCCCCTCTGTAAAATAAAACCAAAAAGGATGTGAATCCCTGTGAAATTGCATCTCACAAACTGAGCTGGTAAAGAGGGAGCAAGCATCTCTCTCCCGCCTTCACTTTACAGCCTGTCCTCAGGACCCATCCGCTCTTCGTTACACATAAGTAAAATTAATTCCCACTCTTGTATTCCTCCTAATGAAGCTTCTCAGAGCAGCCCAGAATTACAAACATTTATATAATTACTTAATTTTTAGAATCAATTAGGAATTTTTAAGAAGTCTTTCCACCGCCAGAGCTCTGCACCAAGCCAGGTGCTTTGCATGCCTCCCTCGCAACTGCAAGCAAGTTTCCTTTGGGTTGCAGAAGGCAGACAGCACTCCTTTGGCTTTAAAAAGCATCAGACTTCAAATATTGTGA